>NW_007258891.1:339851-340985 GCF_000164805.1 Carlito syrichta | reverse complement strand
GCAGACCTAGAAAAAACAACACAGGAATTCATATGGAAACACAAACATCCAAGAATAGCCAGAACAATCCTCAGCAAAAAAAACAAAGCAGGTGGTATCACAATACCAGATTTCAAACTTTACTATAAAGCTACAATCATCAAAACAGCTTGGTATTGGTACAGGAACAGGCATATAGATCAATGGAACAGAATTGAGATTCCAGAAGCAAAACCTCAATTTCTCAACCAACTCATCTTCGACAAAGCCCCCACCACCTACCAATGGGGAGAGGAGAACCTATTCAGTAAATGGTGCTGGGAAAATTGGCTGACCACATGCAGAAGATTGAAACAGGACCCCTATCTATCCCCATGCACAAAGGTTAACTCCAAATGGATCAGAGACCTAAATGTAAAACCTCAAACCATAAGAACCTTAGAAAAGGAAGGAAATACTCTCATGGAAATCGGAACTGGCATCCAATTCCTGTACAAAACCCGAAACCCACAGGAGTTAAGAGAGAAGATAGACAAATGGGACCTTATTAAACTGACAAGCTTCTGCAAAGCCAAAGAAACCATCAAGAGAGCAGGGAGACAGCCTACAGACTGGGAAAAAGTATTTGCCAACTCTAGGTCTGACAAAGGCTTAACATCCTGGATCTACAAGGAACTGAAGCGTACTGAAAAGAAGAAAACAAACAACCCCATTATAAAATGGGCAAAAGACATGAACAGACACTTCACAAAAGAAGACATTCGAGCAGCCAACAAACACATGAAGAAATGCTCAACCTCACTAATCATCAGGGAGATGCAAATCAAAACCACACTGAGATACCACCTAACTCCAGTCAGAATGGCAATTATCAACAACTCAAAAAATAACAGCTGCTGGAGAGGGTGTGGTGAAAAGGGAACACTTCTACACTGTTGGTGGGAGTGTAAACTAGTGCAACCTCTGTGGAAAGCAGTGTGGCGATTCCTAAAAGCTCTAAAAATTGACCTTCCATATGACCCTGCAATCCCCCTACTGGGAATATACCCTGAAGAACACAAATCACTCTATAAAAAAGATACCTGCACACGTATGTTTATCGCAGCATTGTTCACAATAGCAAGAACCTGGAAACAACCATGCTGCCCATCAAAA
>NW_007258891.1:315205-339831 GCF_000164805.1 Carlito syrichta | reverse complement strand
CTTAACTGTACCCCACAAAACCATAATAAAAAATACTGATTAAAAAAAAAAAAAAAGAAATAATGACTGTAAACTCAAATTTTGTGGGGGGAAAAATCAATTTATAGATCTAGAAACTCAACAAACCTCAAGTATAATAAACAAAAAGAAAACCACACATAGGCACAACATAGTCAAGCTTCTGGAAGACAAGGATAAAAAGAAAACCTTAAAAGCAGTAAGATGAAAAGACATATATTCAGGGGCAATGATATGATCAATAGCTGACTTCTCATCAGAAAAATGGAGGCCAGAAGACATTGAAATGACACATTCAAACTGCTGATAGGAAAAATAATTGTTAAAAAATTCTACTTCAAGCAAACTGTATTTCAAAAACCAAAGTGAAATAAATACTTTTTCAGGCAAATAAAAATGTGAGAATTCACTGTTAGTAGAGCTGTGCTACAGAAAACAATAAAGGAAGTCCTACAGAATCAAAGAAAATGACAGCAGATGGTAGCTTAGATATACAGAAAAAATGGTATGTAGGTAAATATAAGACTAAATGGGTATTTTTTTGGTTCTCTATGTTCTTTAAATGACATACAACTATTTAAAGCAAAAATCATAACACTGTTGGGCTTATAATGTATAGAGATATAGTCTATATGAAAACAACAGCAGAAAGCAGGGGAGTAGGCAAATAGAATTATACTATTTTAAGGTTCTTATATTTTACCTGAAGTAATTATTACTTCAAAATACTTAGCTTTAAGTAGATTATAATAGGTTAAAGACCATTTTGTAAACCTAGAACAACCAAATGCAAAGAAAATATAACTAATAAACCTACCTATAAGATAACTAAAATAATATATTAAAAATTTTTTTTTTTGAGTCAGAGTCTCACTCTATCACCCAGGCTGGAGTGCAGTGGCATGCTCACGGCCACCCCAGCATTGACCTGCTGGGCTCAGGCAATCCTTCTGCCTCAGCCTTCCAACAGCCAGAACTATAGGTGTGTGCTACAACGCCTGGCTAATTTTTGACTTATTGTAGAGACAAGGTCTCACCAGGTTGCCTGGGCTGGTCTCAAACCCACAGGCTCAGACAACCCACTTGCCTCGGCATCCCAAAGTGCTGAGATTACAGGCTGAACCGCCAAGCCTGATCAGGATATGCACTTTCAATGAAAAACATGGATACTAAAATTAAAAGGATAGAAAAGGATATGCCACTCAAACAGTAAACAAAATAAATCTAGAGTGACTATTAATATTAGACAAAACAGACTTCAACAAAAGCAGTTTTACTGCAAAGAGGGGTGTAACATAATGAGAAGAGTCAATACACTATAAATGTATATGTGCCTAATCACAAAGCCCTAAAATACACAAAGCAAAAACTGAAAACCTGGTAGGAAAACACACAAATTAACACAGCTGGAGAGTTCAACACTCCTTTACTAACTGATACAAAGAGTTGTGAGAAAATGAGTACCGTTACAGAAGACTTGTACTAGGCACACAAATCAACCTGATCTAAGTGATATTTATACTTCTCCACCAATGACAGCAGCATTCACATTATTTTTGTGCATATCTGGAATATATCTCAATAAAACTTTAAGGATCAAACCATACAGAGTATGTTTTCTGACTATAATGAAATTAAATTAGAAACCTATAACTAAAAAGTATCTGGAAAATCTGAAAAATTTGGAAATTAAACAACACCCTTCTAAACGACACATAGGTTAAAGAAAACAATCTTATAGTAAACCAAAAAAAATGTATTAAATATAAATAAAAACAAGATATATTAAAATCTGTGGAAAATACTCCAAGTGTTAACTTAACATAGTACTTAGAGTGAAACTAATAGCTTTGAGCTTATACAGTACTTCCCTCTTATCTGCTCTCTATGCTTTGTTACCCATAGTCAATAGTGGTCTGAAAATATTGAGATATTGAGAGAGACCCCCACCAAATTCAACTAACTTTTGTTATAGTATACTGCTATACTCATTCTATTTTATTATTATTATTATTATTATTTGAGTGGGAGTCTCATTCTGTCATCCAGACTGGAGTGCAGTGGCTGCTCCCGGCCACTGCAGCCTCGACCTGCTGGGCTCTGGCAATCCTTCCGCCTCAGCCTTCCGAGTAGCCGGAATTACAGGCGCGCGCTACCACGCCTGGCTGATTTTTGATTTATTGTAGAGATGAGGTCTCGCCAGGTTGCCCAGGTGGGTCTCAAACCCACGGGCTCAGGTAATCCACTCACAGCCTCCCAAAGGCGTGGGATTACAGGCTGAGCCACCGAACCCGGCTCTATTTTATTATTATTGTTGTTAATCTCTTACTGTGTCTAATTTATAAATTAAACTTTATCATAGTATGTACATGTAGGAAAAAACATAGTAAAGGTTGAGAATTGCTAATCTAAAAATCTGAAGTCTAGAATGCTCCAAAATCCAAAAGTTTTGAGCACCAACGTGATACCCCAAGTGAAAAATTCCACATCTGACTTCATATGATGGTCACAGTCAAAACATAGGCACACAACACACAGTTATTCAACATCCTCAAGAGAAAAAATATCTAACTAGCCCCTTTCAGCTGTAATATACCTTTTCCATGCATGCCCAGATTCCTTCACACAAGCACACCCAAAAAGGATAATAAAATGGCATGTGTGCAGGCCAGATGCACCAAAAACAAGTCTCTCATGATGCCCCATATTGGGCCAAGACCTCTGTGTGTTACTCGCTGCTTTTTTTTTTTTTTGCAGAGTCTCTGCTCTGTGGTGGAAAGATATTGTTGAAAATGTCAAGGCTGGGCGTGGTAGCACAAGCCTGTAATCCCAGCACTTTGGGAAGCTGAGGTAAAAGGAATGCCTGAGCAACTTGGCAAGACTTCATCTCTACAATAAATCAAAAAATTAGGCGGGCGAGGTAGCATACACCTATAGTTCTGGCTACTTGGAAGGCTAAGGCAGAAGGATTGCTGGAGCCCAGCAGGTCGATGCTGGGGTGGCCGTGAGCGTGACACTGCACTCCAGTCTGGGTGACGGACTGAGACTCCAATTCAAAAAAAAAAGGAAATGTCAAAAATGCCCTAAGATACCCCTATGGGTAACAGTGATAAGAAAAAGAGAAAGTATTTATGTTTATCTATAGCACAGAAAGTCGAGCTGTTGGAGAAACTAACCAACCATGTAAGGGTAAAACAGATTCCCAACCCACTGGTCTGTGGCCTGTTAGGAACTGGGCCACACAGCAGGAGGTAACCAGTGGCTGAGCAAGCAAAGTTTCATCGGTATTTACAGCCGTCCTTATCACTCACATTTCCACCTAAACTCTGCCTTCTGTCAGATCAGCAGTGGCATTAGATTCTCATAGGAACATGAACCCTATTGTGAACTGTGCATGCAAGGGATCTAGGTTGCATTATCCTTATGAGAATCTAATGTCTGATGATCTGAGGTGAAGCTGAGGTGGTGATGCTAGTGGGGAGTGGCTGCAAATAGAGATTAACGTTAGCAGTGAGGTTTGACTGCACATCCCCCCACCCTCCTGGTCCATGGAAAAACTGTCTTCCATGAAACTAGTCCCTGATGCCAAAAAGGTTGGTGGCTGCTGGTGTAAAACATTTTACAGAAGAGTATGGTGTTGGAATGACCACCATATATAACCTGAAGAAACAAAAGGATAAACTGTTGAAGTTTGTGCTGAAAGCGATGAACAGAATTAACAAAAAATAGAAAAACACTGCATACAGCTAAAAATGAAGATCTTGATTGTGTATTGAAAGAATGAATCTGTCAGCATCAGAGTGAACATATGCCATTTAATGGTATGCTGATCATGAAACAAATAAAGATCTAGCACAATGAACTGAAAATTGAAGGGACCTGTGAATATTCAAAAGGCTGACTGCAGGAAAAGACACATTACATTTTTAAAGATTTGTGGTGATAAAGCATCTATTGACCACAAAGCAGCAAATAAATCCATCAACAAGTTTGCCAAGGTCATTGCTGATGAAAATGTGATGCCAGAACAAGTCTAAAATGCTTGTGAAATATCACTGTTTCCGCACTATTGCCTCAGAAAGCTGATGAGACAGCCCCTACATGAATTAAGAATGCCAAGATCAGAAAAACTATGCTAGAATGTGCTGGTGGTAGGCACATATAAGTTTAAACTGGCTGTGATGGGCAAAAGCTTGTATCCTTGCTGTTTCCAGGGAGTGAATTTCTTCCAGGTCACTCTTATGCTAACAAAAAGGCATGTGTCAATCAGGGACATCTTTTCTGATTGATTTCACAAACATTTGTACCATTGGGTCATGCTCCCTGCGGGGAAGCTGGACTGCATGATGACTGCAAGATTTTGTTATTCTTTGACAATTACTCTGGTCATCCTCCAGCCGAAATACTCATCAAAAATAATGTTTATGAAACTGTCAGGGGAGGGGGGGTAGGATTGGCAGTTGAGGGAAACTGCTAGGGGAGGGAGGGGCATACCTTATCAACAAGGGTACCTGCATGATCAATGTTTATATACCTAACTCTGAATTGTACCCTACATCTCTATAGTAAATAATAATTTAAAATAATGTTTATGCCATCTACTTTTCCTTGAATGTGACTCTATTAAATATTCAGTTATGTGACCAAGGTGTCCTCAGAAATCAACGAAGAGTAAATACAAAAACACTTTCTGGAACAGCATGCTAACAGCAGTGAACAGAGGTGTGGGTGTGGAAGGTTTTCAAAAAGATAAGTTTAGCTGATGAGCTTCTGCAAAGCAAAAGAAGCCATCAAGAGAGCAGGGAGACAGCTCACAGCATGGGAAAAAATATTTGTCAACTGTATATCTGAAAAAAGCCTAACATCTAGGATCAGCAAGGAACTCAAATGAGCCAAAAGGAAAAAAACAAATAGCCCCATTAAAAAGTAGGCAAAAGACATGAATAGACACTTCTCAAAAGAAGATATACGGGCAGCCAACAGACACATGAAAAAGTGCTCAGCCTCACTCATCATCAAAGAAATGCAAATCAAAACCACTCTGAGATACTACCTAACTCCAGTAAGAATGACTATCATTAGTAAAACAAACAACAGATGCTAGCGAGGATGCAGAGAAAACACTGCTGGTGGGAATGCAAACTAGTGCAACCTTTTAGAAGACAGTGTGGCGATTTCTGAAAGAGCTAGAAATTGACCTTGCATATGATCCAACAATCCCCCTATTGGGAATATACCCAGAGGAACTAAAATCATTCTACAAAAAAGATACCTGTATACGCATGTTTGTTGCAGCTCTATTCAAAACAGTAAAAACATGGAGCCAACCACGCTGCCCATCGAAGCTGGACTAGATAAAAAAAAAAAAAACGTGGTACATATACACATTGGAATATTATGCAGTCATAAAGAAGGACAAACATAAGGACTTTGCAGCAACTTGGATGGATTTAGAGTCTATCATATTCAGTGATCTATCACAGAAACAAAGAACAGAGTACCATATGTTCTCATTCATAAGCGGACCTTGAACAATTATCATAATACTATAAGAAAGGGATTGGCAATAGTGCGAAACTGCCAGGGGAGGGGTGGGATTGGCAGTTGAGGAAAACTGCCAGGGGAGGGGGGGCACACCTCATCAACAAGGGTACCTGCATAAGGAACATTTATATACCTAACCCTGAACTGTACCCCACATTTTTAAAATAAAAAAAATTAAAAAAATAAAGGATAAGTTTAGTATGAAAGATGCCATATATACTGTTGTCAATGCTTGGAACACAGTGAGTAAAGACATAGTTGTACATGCCTGGCTAAACCTCTGGCATGTGACTAGGTTCAGTGATGATGATGAACAAGGTGATGCCTGAAGGATTCTGTATGTCACATGAGAAAAAATGATGTCTGGTCTCCTCACATATGCAAAAAGTATGCCTTCAGAGTCCATCAGTAAACTGGAAGAGGTGAATATCAAATAAGTTTTTTAACATCAGTAATTAGGTTTCAGTTATTCATTCATTGACCAAGGTGAGATAGTTGAATGGTTCTAAATCAAGGTGATCATGATAATAGTGGCAATGAAGATGATGTTTTAACACTGCAGAAAAAGTTCCTGTGGATGACGTGGTACAAATGTGTGATGGGCTTATTGAAGGATATAACTGAGCAAGAAATCATGTCAGTTTTTAAAATCAAAACACAACAACAGACTTCTAAGACAAAAACTATTGTTAATTACGCAGATGATTGCGAAGGAAACATTTTAAAAAGCCATCCAGCAAAAGGCCTCCTAATTCCTAGAGGATCCACTTCCTGATCCCTCAACTACTTCTGATGTTTCTTGTCACCTAAATTTTAAAAAGGAATGTACAGAAACCTTTTAATTAACACATAGCATGATAGGTGGAAACTGAAAGCCTGCTGCTATTGTGGCCGTTTAACTGTTAATACAGGTATTCTGGTGATGCTACTGTGCTGCTTAGTTACTTTGTGAAAATAAGTGTATGAAAATGATTGCTTATCAGTTAGCATATGAATTCAGTCATGAATGATGATGATATCAAACAACTACAGATTGTACACATGGGTGACAGATATTATCTGGTGACAGATAATTCAAAGTTTTGTTTCACATACAAAATTATTTAAAATATTGTATAAAATTACCTTCAGGCTATATGTATAATGTATATATGAAACATAAAAGAATTTTATGTCTAGACTGGGGTGCTATCGCCAAGATAGTTCATCATGTATATGCAAATATTTCAAAACAAAAAAAAATCCAAAATCTAAAACATTTCTGGTCCCCATAATTTGATAAAATGCAACACTCATTCCACTATTAAAAACTCAGCAAACTCAATGTAGAAAGGAACTTTCTCAACGGAGAAAGGGTATTTATGAGAAACCAACAATTAACATTACATACTTAATGGTTAAAGACAGAATGCTTTCCCCATAAAATAGCAAACAAGGCAAGGATGTCTGCTCTCTCCCCTTCTATTCAATACCAGGTCCTAATTAGTTCAAAAAGCAAGACAATACAAGTCATGCAGATTGGAATGGAATCTAATAAATGAAAAACAAGTAAGTAAATTTAGCAAGGTCATAGGATACAAGGCTAATATATAAAGATCAACTGTATTTCAATATTACCATCAATGAGAAATTTAAAAAAATTTCATTTATAATAGTATAAAAATACTTAGGAATAAATTAACAAAATACATTCAGCTTCTGTAAACTGAAACTACAAAACATTGTAGAAGACTTAAATAAATGGAGATATTGTGTGTTCATGGTTTGGAAGACTTGACTTTGGGGGAAAAATTCACTCCACATTGATATATGGGTTCAACACAATCCCAATAATAATCCCAGCAAGATATTTATAGAAATATCTACACTGAGGCTGGGCATGATGGCTCACACCTGTAATACTAGCTCTTTGGTAGGTCAAGGCAGAAGGATCCCTTGAAGCTAGAAGTTAAAACCAGCCTGGGCAACATAGTGAAACCCTGTCTTTACAAAAAATAAAAAGATAAAAATTAGTTGAGGGTGGTGGTGTAAACCTGTAGTCCTAGCTACTTGAAAGGCTGAGGCAGGATGACTGCTTGAGCCTAGAAGTTCTAGGCTGCAGTAAGCCGTGATTGTGCCATTGCACTCTAGCCTGGGTGACAGAACTAGACACTGACACATAATCACAAAATTTCCACACTGACTCTAAAATAAAAGGAGATGCAAAGTACCTTGAAAGGCCAAAAAAATTTAAAACAAAAGAACAAGTTTGGAGGACTCATACTACCAGATTTCAAGGCTCACTAAAATCTACAAAAATTAAGACATTGTGGTATAGCTATACTGATATAAAGATAGACATGAGAATCAATGGAAGACAACAAAGAGTTCACAAGTAGTTCCACATGTAAATGGTTAATTGATTTAAACAAAGGTGCCAAGCTAATCCAAGTACCAGTTTTTTCAATAAATGGTGCTGGAACAACTGGCTATGCCTATTGTAAAGAAAAGGAAGCTTGACCATTAAGTCATACAATATACAAAAATTATCCTGGATGAGATCACATACTTAAAAAATACATGAAAATATAAAAGCCAAAATTATACAGTTTCTAAGAGAAAACAGCACAAAATCTTTAGAGAGGCAAAGATTTCTTAGCTATTAAAAAAACACAGAAGAAGAAACTAGAAAATTAGAGTTCATAAAATTAAAGAACTTTGCTCTTCAAAAGACACCATTAAGAAAATTAAAAGGCAAGTCACAACCTGGGGGGAAATATTTGTAAAACATATGACAAAAGACTTGTATCTAAAGTATACATTAAAAAAACTTACAATTCAAAACTAAGGCAAATGATCCAATAAAAATGAGCAGAGATTTCAACAAACACCTCACAAAAAAAGATGTACAAATGGCCAAGAAAGCACATGAAAAGATGCTTAACACTATATACCCACTAAAATGGCTAAGATTAAAAAGACTGATAATACAAGTACTGCTATGAATGTGCAATAATAACTGGAACTCTGATACCTTGCTGGCAGAGATGCAAAACAGTTACTTTGCAAAACAATTTAAGAATTTCTTAAAGAGAAAAACATACATTTACCATATGACCCAACAATCTACTCCTAAGTATTTATCCCCTGAAATGAAAACATTTGTCCACATAGACTTGTACACATATGTTGTACATACAGATGTGTACACAGACTTATATATACACACACATACTTATATACATATGTACATGTTATTCATAACAGCCAATGAGTAGAAACAACCCAAATGTCCATGAAATTGTGAATGGATAAACAAATGATGGTATAAACATAAATGGAATATTACTCTGCTGTAAAAAGGAAAAACTAATACCTGCAACAATATGGATGAATCTCAGAACATCATACTAAGTGAAAGAAGCCCAGAGCAAAATACAATTCATAATTCCATTCATATGAAATCTTAGAAAAGGTAAACTACAGTGATAAAACACAAATTAATGGTTGCCTCCTAGTAGAAGGGGTGAAAGAAACTGAATATGAAGGAACACAAGGAAACTTTTTGGAACCATGTTCTAGATTTTGATTTTGGTAGTGGTTACAAATTCATCAGTGAGTACACTTAAAATGAATGAATTTTAATACAAGTATATACCTCAATCAAACTGCTGAAAAAAACCCAACACAACGAAGTAGCACTTTCTCCTTGACTAATTAAGACTGGATGACAACTGCTAAAAAACTATTTTTTTCATTAGAGGATTCAGTATGTTAAGAAAAACTATGTAAGCTGGGCTCGGTGGCTCAGCCTGTGATCCCGCGCTTTGGGAGGCCGAGGTGAATGATTGCCTGAGCCCGAGAGTTCGAGACCCATCTGGGCAACTTGGTGAGACCTCATCTTCACAATAAATCAAAAAATTAGCTGGGCGTGGTAGCGCGTGCCTGTAGTTCCAGCTACCTGGAAGGTTGAGGCGGAAGGATCGCCGGAGCCTAGCAGGTCAAGGCTGCAGTGGCCGGGAGCGGCCACTGCACTGCAGTCTGGGGGACAGAGTGAGACTCCAACTCAAAAAAAAAGAAAAACTATGTAAACTTGGAGGGAAGACACAATGGAAGACTGTTTAAAAGGCCCACCCAAGAATTATTTAATTCTCTAAGACAGTGTCCTTGTGTCTGACTGCTATCTACTACTGATTAAAGTCCAGATGCTATGAAGTTACATGTTAACTTGCAGATTTTTATGTCTAATAGAAATACAAATGATTTCTGTCTAGTAGAAAAGATAGCCCCCAAAGTTATGGGTTTATGGCCTTGTAGGACATTAATCAGTTTTAAACTTAACTTGCAATCTTCTTTTAACATTCTTTTTTCAAATGTCAATAAATAATTGCATCTTCAAAGGCTCTTTGAACCAATTTTCTCTGCTGTTTCTTAGAACAAATGAGTTGAAGAATTTTGAAACAAGTTAATTTTATAGTTGTATAATAATACTTTTAGTTTTTTTTTAAAAAACCCATATTTTGATGAGTTATTTAATGGTTCATTTGAGTATCACTCCAAATCATTTCAGGCACACATCTTAGATCACATTGCATCTGATGTGAGTCACATATTTTGAGAACACATTAGGTTATGCCTTAAGTGAAAACCTGGAGGATTATTTCTCAGTACACTGCGCTTTCTTTATAAGTATCCTGTATTGATGCCAAAGTTAGGGAATCTTGACGGTACCTCCTTCACTTATTTTCTTCCTATTTTGTAAACTACCATGTAGACATACAGAACATGTAGATATATAAAGCATGCAAATATATAAAGCATTAAAGATATAAAGCATTAAAGGCTCCAGAATGCAATCCCTTCATAAACAATGAGAGCTGATTTTAACTTAGAAAACAATACTTTGTTTCTTGGATACTTCTTCTTCATCTCCAACTTCATCTTCAGTGACCTCAGATCCAGTGGTGTATTCTTCTTCTTCTGAAAATAATGACTGTTGTTTCTAAATTTAAAAAAAAACACATTTATTAAAAATGTAATATCACATCTCTAATGAATTCTTTCAAACACATTTGTCCAAATTTATTTTGGTTGAATGGGTGAAATAAGAGCTCATAAAATGACCACTCCCTAGCAAAACATCTATGAAATGAGTATAACAATTTCTACATTCAAGACAGGATTACATTAAATTATTTTTTATTTATTTCCTTCATAGAACCTAGTGCAGTGATGGGCACAAAATAGGTAATCAGTATTTGTTGAATTGTACCTCTACCATTCAAATGTATGTTCCTTGATATTAAGATTAAGTTACAGGTTGGGCTTGGTGGCTCAGCCTATAATTCCAGTACTTCGAGAGGCCGAGGTGTGTGGATTGCCTGAGCCCGTGGGTTCGAGACCAGTCTGGGCAACTTAGCGAGACCTTGTCTCTACAATAAATAAAAATTAGCCGGATGTGGTAATGCACACCTGTACCTCTGGCTACTTGGAAGGCTGAGGCAAAAGGATCGCCGGAGCCCAGCAGGTTAACACTGGGGTGGCCATGAGTATACCACTGCACTTCAGCCTGGGCGACAGAGTGAGACTTCACTTAAAAAAAAAAAAAGATTAAATTATAATACAAAAATGGCCAATATTAATTTTTTTTAATATCAATATTTTTTATTATAATATTGTGGGGTACAGTTAAGGGTTAGGTATACAAATATGCTTCGTTCAGGCACCCTTGTTGATAAGAGGTGTCTCCCCATCCCCAGACAGATATTTACTACCGTTAATCCCATCTCCCTTCCTTTCCCCTCCCATAGTTTCCCACCACTGTCAGTCATTTTCTTATAGTAAAAATGGCCAATATTAAAGTCATCTCACTAAAAAGCTCATGTGTCCATTCTCTGGGTGAATGTGGCCCAAGCTTACTTGGCCATATCTGCATTCATTTCCTTAATCTATTAGCCCTCCTGTCTGTCATCACTAATTCCAATTCCTTTCCATGCATGTGAATACTGATAGCAGATGGCATAGTAATGGCAAACAGATTAAAAAAAAAAAAAAATCAACCAAACAACCAAATAATTCAAACTTAATAATTTTTTTGCTTTGTTCGATGTTCTAAATGTGAATTAAAATGACTTTAAAAAGTCTTTTAGGCTATTGCTTTGTTAAACTCTGGTATATCCATGTGGCTCTTTGAGCTATGGCCACCATGTTTCTTGGCTCTGGCCTCCTCTTCTACCTTGGACAGGTGAATCTTCTCTCTCTCTCTAACTTACATTCTAAATAAACTCTGCTTGAAAAAAAAAGGTCTTTTAACCATACCTATATATTATGCAGCCAGATAATGGAGTATGTATCTATCTTAAACAATCTAATGGCATTTTCAGTAAGTGCAAAATTGAAGACGCTAAAGAGGAAGATATACTAAAATGTATAAAATAAGATACTGATAAGATTCTATTAAATTAACCTTTGATTTAGGAAGAAAGAGATCCATGAAAGTCAAATATAATTGCTCACTCACCAGTTGCAGAGTCCAGTTTTTCAGTGACAAGAACTATAAGACAGAATAAGAAATTAATAAAGCTGCATCACTTGGATGGATTTAGAGTCTATTATCACAGACACAAAGAACTGAGTATCACATGTTCTTGCTCATAAGCAGGCCCTGAACATTTACCATAATGCTATAAGGAAGGGATTGGCGTAGCCAGAAATTGCTAGGGGATGGGGGGAGAAGGGGAAGGCACATAACATCAATGAGAGTACCCGATCTCAAACCAGGGGAAGCAAAGGGAGGCCCAACTTTACCTGTATGAATACCACTTGTATACCTAGTCCTGAATAGTATCCCACATCTTTAAAATTAAAAAAAAAAAAAAGCTGAATCTATCCAGATTGCAGCTCTTTATTTTCATATGGATATTGTAGAAGACCTGAAATAAGTTACAAGTATAGTTCCCTTCCAGGTTGAAACATGATTTAAAACTCAGGCCAAAAGCGATATATTGTAGTCTTTAATATTCTCTGTTAGAAAAGGATGGATGCTTAAAAAAAAGGACACCTTTCCAGTATCATTTGCAAAGGACAAGCCAATCATATGTAAAGACAGTATAATTTTAGTTATTTAAAAACTATTTCAATCACTTTAAAAATATTTATATTTTATTATGAATTAAGGAAGCAGATTATATATGGACATTAAGAAATCTAAATTGAGGCCTGGGCGTGGTGGCTCACGCCTATAATCCCAGCACTTTGGGAGGCCAAAGAGTAAGGACTGTCTGAGCCCATGGGTTTGAGATCAGCCTGAGCAACTTGGTAAGACCTCATCTCTACAATAAATTAAAAAAATTAGCTGGGCATGGTGGTGCATGCTTGTAGTTCCAGCTACTTGGAAGACAGAGGCCGAAGGATCACCTGAGCACAGCAGATAGAGGCTGCAGTGACCATGAACTTGCCATTGCACTCCAGTCTGGGCAACAGAGTGAGACTCCAACAAGAAAAGAAAGGAAGGAAAGAAGGAAGGAATCTAATTTGCTAACATATAATTTATAAACAAATGTTAATGATTGAATATTTGTATAGCTGTTTGGAGTTTATAAAGTACTTTGTGTGGAATATTTCACTTTCTCAAGTAAATCCTTCCTCAATCAACAGAAAGAAAATTCACAAGCAAACAGATTCCCTAGACCTTTAGTAACAAAGTCAAAAGAATCAAAAGGAGTCAAATAAGTTAAAGCTTTCTGATTATCTTAAAAATATTTCAGTTTTGAAGCTTTTGAAAAAATAAAACACATTCTTGACTATAATAAAAAAATTTCATAACAAAAAATGTTTATAAATGAAGGTACAAAATATCCATTCATACTATTTTCATTCTTCAAGTCATTATTTGTCCATAATAAAACTCTACCTGGGGTAGGGTGGCACACCTCATCAACAAGGGTAACTGCACAATGAATATTTATATATCTAACCCTGAATTGTACCTCACAGTTTTAAAAGAAAACTCTAAAGACCATGTTACATTTTTTTCTCTGAATTTAAATCTATCAGCTAGCTATTCATTCTCTGAGGGCAAGAAATGCTTCCTATAACCCTTATAGTCCTATTAACTCAGCATAATAGCTTGTTATGTATGATTAGGTAGTCAGTCCAATTTAAATTTAAACTGACTGGGTTCCTATCAAAGACTATCATTAATTATTTATATAAGTAAAGAATAAGTGAAATAAACTACTTACAGCATTGAGCTCTCCAGTTTTGGGGCCCCATGGTGTATTTGGCTCCAGTAAAACATCACATTCCAGGCCCTTTTCATCACAGGGACCAACTCCAATATCACTTGAAAGAAAAAGACATTTTTATGGAGAAGTGTTCACTTTCTTAATTTAAATGTGAATTATACCTTTTTATTGCAAATATTTTATAAATCATTCAAGAAACACAGTACAACTCTCAAGTAGAAGGATGCCACCTTAACATTTATACCTTTTTTTTTTTTTTGAGAGTCTCACTCTGTCGTCCAGGCTGGAGTACAGTACACGCTCATGGAGACCCCAGCGTTGACCTGCTGGGCTCAGGCGGTTCTTCTGCCTTAGCCCTTCAAGTAGCTGGAACTACAGGTGTGCGCTACACCATGCCTATAATTTTTTATATATTGTAGAGACGAGGTCTCACCAAGTTGCCCAGGCTGGTATTAAAACCCTGGGCTCAGTCAATCCTCTCCCCTCAGCCTCCCAAAGTGCCAGGATTACAGGCTTGAGCCATCGCGCCTGGCCACTTTTACCTTTCTTAATTCATTGAATGCAGTTGTCCCAACATTTCTGGCTTCAGAGACCAGTTTCAAGGAAGACAATTTTTCCATGGACTAGATTGGGGGTGGGGGATCATCAGGCATTAGATTCTATTAAGGAGTGTGCAACCTAAATCCTTTGTATGCGCAATTCACAATAGGGGACATGCTCCTATGAGAATTTAATGCTGCTGCTAATTTGTCAGGAGGCAGAGTTCTACCCACCCACTGCTCACCTCCTGCTGTGTGGCCCAGTTCTTAACAGGCCATGGACCAGTACTGGTCCATGTCCTGGAGCTTGGGGACTCCTGATCTAGTGAGTTCCCTAGCAAAAGTCACCCCATAAAAGGAGCATCATTGGCTGCTATGGAATGGAATGAGCTGTTATGTATGACTGGTACTGTTTTGAGGACAGCCTCTTTTAAAGGGTCCTCCAGCCCCCAACCTAACAAGCAACTGCAAAATGATGGAAGTGACTTTGAAAATTACTTAATTCAAGGAGTTAAAACTTATGGAAAGATTAACTCAACCATCGAGTTTTTTCTAGTTGTGTCAATCAAGCATTTAAGAAGAATTTATGCAATCTTGAGGAAAAATACCACAACATTCCCCAAAACGGAATTTAAGGTCATAAACTTTTTACTCACCAAGGACATTCTTCATTAATTTTTCCTCCCCTTGGACCGCCAATATTTTTAAGTG
The DNA here is from genome assembly GCF_000164805.1 of Carlito syrichta. Classification (NCBI taxonomy): domain Eukaryota; kingdom Metazoa; phylum Chordata; class Mammalia; order Primates; family Tarsiidae; genus Carlito; species Carlito syrichta. The sequence continues at coordinate 324,794 of NW_007258891.1, read as the reverse complement.
TTTTGACTATTAAATATCTGCTTGCTCCTATTGTAAGCTAACATATAATTTAAGTTAAGCTTTCCAAAATAATGTAAACTATTTGAGGACTGACATTACTGATTTGGGGGATTCTGAAATGGAAATTGCTGAATAAAGCTACAATACAGTATTGTTTTCTTTCCCCCTCACCTAACTGTATCTTTTGAAAAAGGTACAACAATGACATCTTTGTGCTTGAGCAGATCATCCAGTATTCTAGTAGTTGGACAGGACAGCAAATCTCCACCTTCACCTTGATCACGAAGTGCAACCATGTGGTCCCTCACTTTACAGCCCTGTTAGGTAAAACACACTAGATTAAAGGTTGGTTCACTATAGAAACACTCCTTTAAAGATCATTGTATATTTTTGTTCTTCTTGGCCTAGTTGTATCATCACATGAATACTTTACAACATTTTCTCTAGAAAAAATTTTCTTCATACAGAAAAGAGATTAAATCATAAATGTACAGGTTAATAAATACCCCCAAATATCCACATGTCCACAATCCACATTAGGATTTGAATACTGCCAACACTCCCGAAGTCCCCATGGGCCTATTCCCAATCATAACTGCCTATCTCCTCTCAAAAGGTAACTTCTACCCTGATTTTTATGGAAATTATTTCCTTGCTTTTCTTTGTCCTTTTGCCATTAAGGATGCATCCCTAGACACTATCATTTAGTTTTGTCTCACTTTTTTTGCTCAGTGTCATTATGATTCAACCATGTTACCACATGTAACAATAAAATTTTCTTTAATGTACAGGTTTCATTGTATGAATATACACCATTTGTTTACCACTTCTACAGCTGATGGATGGGTTGTTTCCAGTTTGGGGCTATTACACATACAATGCAATATCTAAATGTGTAATTAGATATTTAGTATGTGTAAATACTTTGAGTTAGAGTGAATTCAATTTTTTCCCCCATATGGATACCTCACTGTCCCAGTACCTCTTATTGGAAAGTCCATCCTTTACTCACTGCTATGAACATTCATTTACACATTTCCTGGTACACAAGGGCTCATGCGTTCCAAATTATATTACCACCAATAGTATATGAGAATTCTCATTCCTCCACACCCAGATTTACACTTAGTCAGACATTTTAATTTTAGTCAATCTGGTGAGTGCATATTGGTATTCATTGTAGTTTTGACTTGTATTTCCCAAGTTACAAACGAGGTTGTCCTTTTCACGATAATAGAAGAACTGAGTGTTTTCTTTTGTGAGGTACTCATTGCCTATCCTTTTAAAATTGATTTTCGGGCATTTTAAATATTCATATATTAATAATATGAATCTTTTATGGATATATGTGTTATTAATATCCCATCCCATCTGAAAGTTTGTCTCTCCAGTTTCAAGTTACTTAATGTAGCTGATGTTTTTGAACTTATCAATCTCTTCCTTTATGGTATTACCTTTTAAAAACTTTTTATTAGTTTTCCTTTCACATATAGTCCTTTTTTGGTAAATACTTTGAGTTAGAGTGCAATTCAATTGTTTTCCCCCATATGGATACCTCACTGTCCCAGCACCTCTTACTAGAAAGTTCATCCTTTATCCACTGCTCTCTAAAGTCACTTCTGTCATAGTCAAGTATCCTAGCTGCTCTATTTTTGAGTATTCTACTCTCCTTCTATTGGTCCATTTGTCAAATCTTTGCCAGTATCACATTGTCTGAGTCACCTCAGCTCTATAATAAATTCCGATATATGACAGAGCAAGTCCTTCTACTTAGGTCTTTTTTGAGAGTATCTTGGCTAAACTTGGCCCTTTGAGTTTCCATTTAAATTTTAGAATCAGCTTAGCAAAGTTCCCAATAAAAATCTGTTGGGATTTTAATTGAGATTGCACTGATCTATACAGGTCAGTTTAGGAAACAGTCACATCTTTGCAATATTGAGTCTTCCAATCTGAACATGGTACAACATTTTTTAGTTTTATTTTCTCTCAATAATGTTTTATGTACAGAGTTCTTATACTTATTTTGTTGTATTACTAGGCACTTGATATTTTTGAGGCCACTGGATAATGTTTCTTTTTATAAATTTCATCTTCTCACCTTGCTAGATTATAGAAATACCATTGGTTTTTGTTAGTTATTTTTAATAAGTCAATCTTCCTAAATTCTTGTTATTTGTAATAATTTTATCTAGTTTTTTCTGGAATTTTCTATGTACAACAATATTATCTACAATTTATTAGTCTTGTTCTTTCTTTTTAATATTTATGCCTTTTATTTATTTATTTATTTATTTATTTATTTTTTGAGTTGGAGTCTCACTCTGTCGCCCAGACTGGAGTGCAGTGGCCACTCCCGGCCACCGCAGCCTTGACCTGCTGGGCTCCAGCGATTCTTCCGCCTCAGCCTTCCGAGTAGCCAGAATTACAGGCGTGCGCTACCACGCCCGGCTAATTTTTTGATTTTATTGTAGAGATGAGGTCTCGCCTGCCCAGGCGGGTCTTGAACCCGCGGGCTCAGGCAATCCACTCACCTCAGCCTCCCAAAGGCGCGGGATTACACGCTGAGCCACTGAGCCCGGCTGCCTTTTATTTCTTTTTCTTGAATGAATCTACTTTCCAGGACCACCAGTTCAATTTGAATAGAAGTATGGTGACAATGGGCATCTTTACTGTGTTTCCAATCTCAAAACAAAAGTTTTTCTACATTTCACTATTAAGTGTAATAGGATAGCTATAAGTTTTAAATTAGCTATCCTTTATTGGATTACAGCATTTTCCTTTTATTTCTATATTGGGTAAAAATTGTGTTTTCATTTTTAACCTTGGAAGGAGTTTTAAAAATGCTTTTTCAGAACCTATGGAAGTGAGTTTTTCCTTTCATCTGCTATCATGACAAGTTACAATATCTATTGTTAGACTAACTTTGCATCTTAAAATGAATACAATTTAGCTGTAATAAATTTTTTAATATATTGCTAGATTTAGATGGCTAATATATTATTTGTAAATTTTACACTCATGTTCATGAGTGACAGTGGCCTTTAATTTTCCTTTTCTATATTTCCCATGTCAGGTTTTCATATCAGACAAGCTTCATAAAATGACAAGAAATGTACTTTTTTCATTCCCTGGAAGAGTTTGTCTAAATTTGACATTATTTCTTTCTTAAACAGCTGGCAGGATTTGCTGGTGTGAACAACCAGACTCCGAATTTTCTTTTTTTTTTTTTTCCCTGTTTGTTTTTTGAGTTGGAGTTTCACTCTGTCGCCTAGGTTGGAGTGCAGTGGCACACTCACGGCCACCCCAGCGTTGAGCTGCTGGGTGCTGGCGATCCTTCCGCCTCAGTCTTCCAAGTAGCCAGAACTACAGGCACGCGCTACTGTACCCAGCTAATTTTGGATTTATTGTAGAGATGAGGTCTTGCCAAGTTGCCCGGCTGGTCTCAAACCCATGGGCACAGACAATCCACTTGCCTCAGCCTACCAAAGTGCTGGGATTACAGGCTGAGCCACCGAGCCCATCTCAGACTTAAGAGTTTTTTTAATGGAAAAAAATATTTTTCAATGATTCAATTTCTTTAAGAGTTATAGGGCTATTTAAATTTCTTCTTGTGTCAGTTTTGGCAAGATTTTTTTCCCCCTCAAAATTGTCCAATTTGTCTACATTTTCAATGATACTGGCATAAAGTAGTATATAATATTACCTTATCATTTTGGTGTCTGCATGATCTGTACAAACTTTGTTCACATTCCTGGTAATGGTATACAAATACAATTGTATCTTTTCTCTTTTTTCTTAGTCTTATTGATATAGGTTTATCAGATTTTATTTTTTTAATTTATTTTATTTTATAGATGTGGGGTACAAGTGAGGACTAACTACGTAAATAGTTGCATACAGGTGAGGTTTGGCCTTCTAACTGGTCTTCACTCCCCTTGGTAGTGGATTAGTTAGTTGCCCTTTGTGTTGTCATATGCCCCCTACCATCCTTTTTTGCTCCCTTAGCAGTGCCTAGTGATTGCCAGTCCCTCCCTTGTGCTAGTACTGACGTGACTAATGTTCAGGGCCAATTGATGAGTGAAAACGTGTGGCATTCAGTCCTTTGTTTCTGTGATATTTCACTTAGTATTATGGTCTCCAACTTCATCCAATTTGCTGCAAAGCCCATGATTTTATTCTTCTTTATGGCTGTGTAATACTTCATCATGTATATGTACTACATTTTCCTTATCCAGTTCACTTTCAATGTGTTGGCTCCGTATTTTTGCTATTGTGAATAGTGTAGCAATAAACATGTGTTTGCAGGTATCTTTTTTGTAGAATGATTTATGTTCCTTCAGGTATATTCCCAGGAGGGAGATTGCTAGATTGTGTGGAAGGCCAATTTTTAGTTCTTTCAGGAGTTGCCACACTGTTTTCCATAGAGGTTGAACTAGCCTCCTCTCCCACCAACAATATAGCAGCATTTCCCTTTTCTCTGTACCTGCGCCAGCGTCTGTTGTCTTTTGACTTATTAATGATAGCCATCCTTACGAGAGTTAGGTGGTAACTCATTGTAGTTTTGATTTGCATTTCTCTGATGATTAGTGAGGCTGAGCAATTTTTCATGTGTCTGTTGGCTACCTGCATGTTTTCTTTTCAGAAGTGCCTGTTCATATCCTTTGCCCACTTTTTAATTGGGTTGATTTATCCTTTCACGTTGTTTGAAATTCTTGTAATCTTGGGTGTTAGGCCTTTGTCAGATACATAATTTGCAAATATTTTTTCCCAATTCTGTGGGTTGTTTTTTTACTTTCTTGATGTCTTCTTTTGCTGTGTAAAAGTTTTTCAGTCTGATGAGGTCCTGTTTGTCCTATTAGCTTTTATGGCATTCACTTTTGGGGACTTGGTGATGAATTTGTTGCCTATGCCGGTGTTCATAAGGGTGTTTTCTATGTTTGCCTCTAGAATTATTATAGTTTGAGGTTTTATGTTTAGGTCTTTGATCCATTTTGAGTTGATTTTTGTATATGGTGTTAGGTAGGGATCCAGTTTCATTCTTCTATGTGTGGTCAGCCAGCTTTCCCAGCAATGTTTGCTAAATATGGTCTCCTTTCCCCATTGTTAGTTATTGGTGACTTTGTTGAAGATGATTTGGTTGAGAATCCAAGTTTTTGCTTCTGGAATCTCTGTCCTGTTCCATTGGTTCCATATATACCTATTCCTGTCCCAATACTAGGCTGTTCTGGTAGCCTTGTAATAAAGTATAAAGTGTAAAGTGTGATATTTTCTGTTTTGTTCCTTTTGCTGAGCATTTTGGCTATTTGTGCTCCTTTTTGTTTCCATATGCATTTCTGTATTGTTGTTTCCAGGTCTGAGAAAAATGATGTTAGTAATTTGATGGGTTATTGCATTGAACCTGCAGATTGCCTTGGGTAGGATGGACATCTTGACAATACTGATCCTTCTAATCCAAGAGCACTGAATGTTTTTCCATTTGTTTGTGTCATGTTTGATTTCTTTGAGAAGTGTTTTGTAGTTCTTGTCTTAAAGGTCTTTTACTGCTCTAGTTAGGAGGATGCCAAGGTATTTCACTTTTTTTTTGTGGCTATTATGTATGGGATTGGGCTTTTTATTTGGTTCTCTGCCTGCTTGTTGCTGGTATAAAGAAATGCAACTGTCTTTTGAATACTGATTTTATAATGAGACTTTACCAAAATTGTTTATCAGTGCAAGGAGGCTTTTGACAGACTCCCTAGGGTTTTCAAGGTATAGAATCATATTTCCACAAAGAGAGAGAGCTTAACTTCCTCTTTTTCTACTTGGATATCCCTGATTTCCTTCTTTTGCCTGATTGTGCTTGCTAGGACTTTCAGCACTATGTTGAACAGGAGGGGTGCGAGTGGGCGTCTTTGTCTTGTTCCCGCTCTTAGGGGGAATGCTACTGCCCATTGGGCAAAAGGCTGGCTGTGGGCTTATCACAGATGGTTCTTACTATTTTTAGTATTGTTCCTTCTACGCCTAGGTGTTCAAGGGTTTTTATCAAGAAGGAATGCTGGATTTTGTCAAATGTTTTTTCTGCTTCTAATGATATAATTATGCGGTTCTTGGCTTTACATCTGTTAGGGTGCTAAATTATGTGTATAGTCTTGCAAATGTAGAACCAGTTCTGCATTCCAGGAATGAAGCCCACCTGGTCATAGTGGATGATCCTTGAGATGTGTTGTTGAATCCAACTTGCTAGAATCTTGTTGGAAATTTTTGTGGCAATATTCATCAAGGACACTGGCCTGTAATTCTCTTCCCTTGTTAGGTCATTGCCAGGTTTGGATATCAGTATGATGTTGGATTCATAAAACGAGTTGGGGAAAATTCCATTGTTCTCAATTGCCTGAAATACTTTCAATAAGATTGGTATCGGCTCCTCCTTGTATGTCTTGTAAAATTCAGTACAAGAAAGACAACTGGTCCAGGGAATTTTTTTGGTGGGGAGATTTTTTTTAGACTGAGTTGATTTTCTGGATTGTTACTGGTCTGTTTAAAACTTCAATTTTTTCTTGTTTCAACCCCCCCCCTTGGGAGGGTTGTCTGATGTCAGAAAGTCCTCCATTTCCCTTAGGTTTTCGAGTTTATTTGCATACAGATATTCATAGTAATCTTTGATAATCTTTTGAATTTTTTCAGGGTCACTTGTGACTTCTCCTTTTGCATTTTTTTTTTTGTTTTTTAAGTTGGAATCTCACTCTGTCACCCACTGGAGTGCAGTAGCTGCTACCGGCCATCACAGCCTCGACCTGCTGGGCTCTAGCGATCCTTCCGCGTCAGCCTTTCAAGTAGCTGGAACTACAGGCACGTGCTATCACGCCTGGCTAATTTTTGATTTACTGTAGAGATGAGATCTCACCAGGTTGCTCAGGTGGGTTGCGAACCTGCGGGCTCAGGCAATCCACTCACCTCAGCCTTCCAAAGCGCTGGGATTACAGGCTGAGCCACCAAGCTCGGCTTCCTTTTGCATTTCTAATTGTTTATTTGGACTCTCTCTCTCTTCTTTTTAGTCAGTCTGGTCAGGGGTTCATCAATCTTATTTATCCTGATTCTTTAATCAGGTTTTTGTCTTTTTGATCCTTTCTATGATATTTTAATCTTCTGTATCCTGCAACTATGATTTGATCTTGGTGACCTCGATTCTTCCGCTGAAGTTATAATTGTGATGATCTTTCTTTAGGTGTGACATTAGGCTGTTCATTTGTGATCTTTCTGTTTTCTTGATGTATGCATGCAATTCTATAAATTTTCCTCTCAGGGCATCCCAGAGATTCTAATAAGATGTGTCTTTGTTTTTATTTGTTTCTAGAAATCTTTTTATTTCTGTCTTAATCTCTGTGTTGACCCACAAGTTGTTCAGCAGCATGTTAGTGTCCATGTCTTTGTGTATTTTGGGGGGATCTTGTTGGTGGCAATATTTATTTTTAGTCCACTGTGATCTGAGAAGATACATGGTATTATTTTGATCTTTTGAAATTTGTTCACACTTGATTTATGTGAGAATATGATTGATCTTAGAGTATATTCCATGTTCTGATGAGTAGAATGTATACTCTTTAGATGCTGGGTCAAGTGTTCTACAGACGTTTGTTAAATCCATTTGATCAAGCATTGAGTTAAGGTTAGATCTCCTTGTTGGTTTTTTGCCTTGGTGGTCTATCTAAAGTTGTTATTTGGGGCATTTAGATCTCCAACTATGATTGTATGAGAGTCAACGTCCTCTCTTAGTTCACTTAGAAGTTGTTTAATAAAACCTGGTGCTCCTGTGCTGGGTGCGTACATGTTTAAGATGGATATTTCTTACTGGTGGGTTAAATCTTTTGTCATTATGTAGTGTCCTTCTGTGTCCTTTTTAACTTTTGATGGTTTGAAGTCTGCTTTGTCTGATATCAGAATAGCTACACCTGCTCTCTTCTGTTTTTCTGAAAGATCATTTTCTAGTCCCTAGTTTTGAGTCTGTGGGTGTCCTTTGCAGTGAGATGAGTTCCCTGGAGGCAGCAGACTGTTGGATCATGCTTCTTTATCCAGTTTGCCACTCTATGTCTCTCACTGGCACATTTAATCCATTCACATTCAGATTGATTACTGAAACGAGTTTACCCTGTCATACAGCTCTTAGGAGGTTGCTTTAGTTCCTTTTTACTTTTGTATTTATATATGTGTGTATTTTCATTTTTGTGAGTGTTCTGTAATCTCTGTTAACTTTGCTTGCCTGTACTTTTGTGATGGGAATGACCTTTCTTTTTTCCCCTGTGTTTAACACCTTAAGTGTCTCCTGAAGGGCTGTTCTGGAGGCAGCATATTCTCTTAGGGATTGGATGTCTGGGAAGGATTTTAATTCTCCATCATTGATGAAACTTAGCTTGGCAGGGTATAAAATTCTTGGCTAGAATTTATTATCTTTATGAATGTTAAAAATTGAACTCCATCTGTGTGTGAGGCAAGCAGAGCCAGAGCCGCGAGCAGAGGCTGAAGTTGGGACCTGACAAGACAGCCTGGCTGCCCTGCAGGATCATCAAGGAAACCCAGCATTTGCTGGTAGAACCAGTTCCTGGCATTAAAGCAGGACGAGATGAGAGCAGAGGCTGAAGTTGGGACCTGACAAGACAGCCCGGCTGCCCTGCAGGATCATCAAGGAAACCCAGCATTTGCTGGTAGAACCAGTTCCTGGCATTAAAGCAGGACGAGATGAGAACAATGCTTATTTTCATATGGTCATTCTGGCCCCCACGATTCTCCCTTTGAGGGAGAGACTTTTAAACTTGAACTATTCCTTCCCAAATACCCAATGGTAGCCCCTAAAGTATGTTTTATGACCAAAATCTACCATCCTAATTTAGACAAGTTGGGAAGAATATATTTAGATATTTTGAAAGGTAAGTGGTCCCCGGTACCGTAGATCCATACAGTCCTGCTCACGATCCAGGCTTTGTTAAGTGCTCCCAACCCAGACAACCTACTAGCAAATGATGTTGCAGAGCAGTGGAAGAACAATGAGGCCTAAGCCATAAAAACAACTAGAGCATGGACTAGGCTATATGCCATGAATGATATTTAAATCCATCTGATCATCAAGTGCACGTCACTTCTCCTATTCTGTCAAGACTTCTTCCTTTTTTTGTTTGCATTTAATTGACACAGTCTTAGAAACATTCAGAATAAAAGCCCAGATATCTCCAGTCCTTTAGTGATTAAATGGACATTAGCAAATCTCTGACTGGTTCTGATTCACTGTTGTAAGCACAAGCAGAGGCTAATAGTGTCATCTGGAATGTCATGAAGTGTGTAAAAGCGGTGGCCTCTGAGTTTGTTCACTGCCCCATCATGGTTTAAGTATGAATCTCTGTGAATGAAAGTAACTGTAAGGTTAGCTGCATGGGGGTGGGTGTTTTTATTTTATTTTTTTGAGGGGGAGGTAGTTTTAATTTTATGGGCTCCTTTCTACCTTTTTATGGTGATCTAATTGCATTAGTTGAAAGCAGCTAAACAGTTCTTTAGAATATGCTTTCTAGCCAGGCTTGGTGGCTCAGCCTGTAATCCCGCGCCTTTGGGAGGCTGAGGTGAG
>NW_007258891.1:276006-315185 GCF_000164805.1 Carlito syrichta | reverse complement strand
GGTAGCGCATGCCTGTAATTCCGGCTACTGGAAGGCTGAGGCAGAAGGATCGCTGGAGCCCAGCAGGTCGAGGCTGCGGTGGCCGGGAGTGGCCACTGCACTCCAGTCTGGGCGACAGAGTGAGACTCCAACTCAAAAAAAAAAAAAAAAAAAAAAAAGAATATGCTTTCTAGCTGTCAGGGACTAAATAGTTAAAGCATGAAACTGTCTACCTAGAAAAGCAGAGTCCAGATAAGAATAGTATGTGTCTTTCAAAGTACAGAAAGTGCTGGTCAAGGACAAAACTAATATGAAATGTTAGCAGAACAGTCTGAGTCAGGGTACAGACACTTCTTGATAGAGGGGAAGTTTAATGTTGAAGATTGGGGAAGTTTGAAGGCCTGATTGTATTGTGCTTATATAAAAACTCTGGAATAAAGAGAAATGGGGCCACTCGGGGACTAGCCCCGGTGCCCTCCCTTTGCAGCAGAAAGGAGTCTTGTATTCCTTTTACGTCTCCACTCCCTCTTTCAGGTACCCCAGTAACCCCGGCTGGTCCGGACACTAGCCAAGTCTAACTTTATTTAGATGCCGTAGATGTACAAGCTTGATTGTTTGAACAAAAATGAGAACATTAAACAAACATCACAGCCCTAATGACATTGTGACTTTGCTGTCAAGTGTAGATTTCGCCTTCCAAAAAGAGCTTGTGACCATTTTATATGGTTTGTCTGGAGACTTGCGTAAATCTTATGTTTTAGTAAAATATTTTTTGTTATTTTACTTTGACTTGTAGTTTATTTTACTGTGTTTATTTCATTTTCCGAATGTGACAACTGTATTTAAACATTAAAATTCTGGTGGAACACTCTGTTTTGGTCTTCACTATCTTACAAATTAAATGGAAGAAGGAGATTTTGCCAGTTTCCTCTCACTGATATAAATCTGTGTATGATACTGTTGAGTGGAGGGTTCGTAAACTGGCCCTGTACGTGCTTAAGGCATCAGCATCTGGCTTTTTTTTAACCTACTGAACATTTGAAATAAACATATGAGCTGGGCTCGGTGGCTCAGCCTGTAATCCCGCCCCTTTGGGAGGCTGAGGTGAGTGGATTGCCTGAGCCTGCGGGTTCGAGACCCGCCTGGGCAGCGAGACCTCATCTCTACAATAAATCAAAAAATCAGCCAGGCATGGTAGTGCATGCCTGTAACTCCGGCTACTTGGAAGGCTGAGGTGGAAGGATCGCCGGAGCCCAGCAGGTCGAGGCTGCGGTGGCCGGGAGCGACCACTACACTCCAGTCTGGGTGACAGAGTGAGACTCCAACTCAAAAAAAAAAAAAGAAAGAAATATATGTTCTCTGGTTGGGTAGACAGTCATTGGCTTCTGGCTGCAGTGTGTGAAAATCACTGTCTGACAGTCGCAGCGAAGAAAGCAGTTGTGACTGACGTGTAGGACTTTCACATGTTGGGCCACAATGCTGCCTCAGATTTGGGTTCTGATCTTTTTCTTGGTTCTTGTCTGGTATGTTGACCCTCACCTGGGGTTTTGCAGAGGCATTTGTGAGTCTTCTTACCATCTGATGAGCAGATCTCCAGCAGTGTCACAGAAAGGTTCCCTTGGGAGAGCCTCTGGCCCAGTGTCCTTTTCTGCTTTCACCCTACTAGACTTGGTGATAGTCCCTCCTGCCTCTCCATCTCTAGTTCCTGATCCTTGTTATTTTAAGTCGTAAATGTAGCCTGTCCTAACTATGTAAATTTTGACCTTCAATGGAACCTGTCTCTTGCAGTTAAAGGTAATGAATATAGTAGGCCATCTGAATTTTCCTCATTCTTATTCTCATGATTCTAGAATTTCTTCAGAATGTGGTGTATTTTATTGTGCTCCTACGTAAGATGAACAATTCTCTATTAAAATTACATTTTCAACATATCCCCCCCAAAAATTGGACTCCAGTCCTTTCTGGCTTGTAGTGTTTCTGCAGTTAAGTCTGGAGCAATGCTGATGGATCTTCCCTAGTAGGTAGTCTGACCTTTCTCTCTTGCTGCCTTTAGAATTTTTTCTTCCATGCTTTCTTTGTGGACACAGATTACTATGTGCCTTGGGGATGGTCTTCATTCCTTCTTGCATCTGAAGAATACCTTTCAGTATTTTCTTTAAACTAATTTGTTAGTTGCAAATTCCCTCAAAAAGTTTTTTGTTTCCCTCAAATTTTATTACTTAAAATTATTTTATCTTAATTCTTAAAGGAAATCTAATGAAGACATAGATTTCTAGATTAGTTATTTTTTTGGTACACTGAAGACCTTGTAAATTATAATCTTGCTTCCACTGCTACTTCTGAGATGTGAATTCTGTCTAGTTACTGATGGTTTGAAGGGATTCTGTATGTTTTCCTCTGGCTGCTTTAAAAATGTTCTTTGTTTTTATGTTTTCTGCCATTTCAGTATAATATGTGTAGTTATCTTATTGAGAGTCACAGGAATTCTTGCATTTATAAACTAATATCTTTCAAGAATTCTGAAAAGTCCCAGCTATATCTCCAAATTTTGCCTTTGATCCATTATCTTTCCCTTCTATTGGGAATTCAATTAAAAAGTTAGACATTTCCCCATAAAAAGACAAATACTACATGATTCCACTCTATGAGGCAGTGTGGTCAAATTCATAAACAGAAAGTAGAGAGGCAGCTACCAGGGACTGATGAAAGGACAAATGGGTAGTTGTGTTTCAGTTTTGCAAAATGAAAAAAATTCTGAAGACTGGGTATACAACATTGTTAATATACTTAGAACTACTGAAGCATATCGTAAAAGTGGTCAAGATGGTAAATGTCAAATGCTATGTATATTTTACCATGATTTAAAAAATTTTAAGTCTTGCACTTATCTTTTTAAATACATTATTTTGTTTCTCTGTGCTTCATTCTGGAAAGTTTCTCCTGACTTTTATGTTTCAATTAGCTAGTTTTTCAGCTGCATCTAATCTGTTGAATTTGCCACTGAGATTACATTTCTTTATTGAGGTTTTCAGTTATAGCATTTCTATTTGTCATTTAGTTCCTCCTTTTTTTTTTTGAGTGGAGGTCTCTGATCATAGCCTTGACCTACTGGGCTCAGGCAATCCCTCTACCTCAACCTCCTGAGTAGCTGGGACTACAGGTATGTGCCACCACCCCTGACTAATTTTTTGATATTTTGTAGAGACAGTTGTCCAGGATGGTCTTGAACACCTGGGCTCAAGCAATCCTTCTGCTTCACTCTCCCAAAGTGCTAGAATTATAGGCATGAGCCACCATGCCCAGTCTTAAACACTTTTTTATTACTTTTTATAGTTTATAATTCCCTACCAAAAAATTCTGAGCTAATCTTCTATCAACTTAAACTAGTAATCCTATTTATCCTATAGGCTGTGTCAATAATTTCATTACTTACAGTTTCTGCTGTCTAAATTTTGCTGTTCCCATTCTGAGTAACTTATTTCCACCTATGTCAGATTATATTTATAAGCTGAATATTTTGTTAGAAAAGTGGTTTGCAGAAATAATTTGAGGCCTAGAACAGTGTTATCTTTCACAAAAGGTTTTCAGTTCTTTTTGCCAGGTGTGTGGGAATAGTGGCAATCTGGGATTATCTTAACCAAAGTTCACAGTTTGAAATTTTCTAGGCAATTCAAATAATCAAAGTCAGGCTGCAATCTAGGCAAGGGATGGCTCATTTCTGATGTACTCTTAAGGGTGGGACTGTTATTCATTAGTGTCCCAACTATTGCCAGACCATGGAACTTGACTATTCCCCCAAATCCTGACAGGGCACCAAAAGCTCACTCCAAACTCTCAGCCACATCTTTCAGATTGGTAATCACCCCCAGGACAAAGATGGCCCTGAAAATTGGCTCACTTTTTTGAGTTCCTATTATCTCCTGTATTAATACCAAGAATTAGCTGGGTGCTGTGGCTCATGGCTATAATCTCAGCACTTTGGAGGCCGAGGCGGGAGGATTGCTTGAGTCTAGGAGTTTGAGACCAGCCTGGGCAATATAGCAAGATTTCGTCTCTACAAAAAATAAAAAAATATTAGTTAGGCATGGTGGCATGAGTTTGTAGTCCAAGCTACTCAGCAGGCTGAGGTGGAAGAATTGTCTGAGCCCAAGAGGCCAAGGCTATGGTGATTTGTAATGATCATATCACTGCACACTAGCTTGGATGACAGACTGAGACGCTGACTCAAAAAAAAAAAAAAAAAAAAAAAGCCCACTAAGAATTTACACTAATTCTTCATTATCTTACTAGCTCTTTAAGGTTTTAAAATGGCCTTTATATTTATATTTCATCTATCCTTTTTTAGTTGTCTTTTGATGGGAGGATTGGTCTGAATTACTTAGTCTGCCATTGCTGGAAATATAAATCACCATGTGAGCTGTTGAGATTTTCAGTGAGTCCAAGCTATCATGTCAGTCAATGTACAGGAAGTCACATGAAAACTTATCATATAATTTAATTACTGTTTATTCATTGAATCCTCTCACAATAAATAAAATATCTGTAGTTAATACAATTAAAAATATAATAAGCCAAAGAGTTACAATTTTTAAAACTATATCTTTCTCAAAACAAAGTGAAAATGTAATAGTGAAACAACCTGACCACAAATAAATGTAAAGACTAAAAAAGACAAACATAACAGTATGATGAATTAATGAAACATCTTGGGCCTAGGAAAGCTAGTCTCATTTTGCTTAGTCTCATGTCCAATATAAATAGCTTTGGGCCAGGTTTGGTGGCTCAGCCTGTAATCCCAGCACTTTGGGAGGTTGAGGCAAGTGGACTGCCTGAGTCTGTGGGCTTAAGACCCACGTGGGCAACCTGGCGAGACCTCATCTCTACAGTAAATCAAAAGTTAGCAGGGCATGGTAGTGCATGCCTGTAGTTCCGGCTACCAGGAAGGCTGAGGCGGAAAGATTGCTGGAGCCCAGCAGGTTGAGGCTGCGGTGACCAGGAGTGTGCCACTGCACTCCAGGCTGGGCAACAGAGTGAGACTCCAACTCAAAAAATAAACAAATAAATAGCTTTGTATGCAAGTTGCACAACTAAAACTGCAAATATGACCATCATGTTAGCAATCTATTACTTTACCAATAAAATTTCTGACTAATCAAAATTAGTAATTGATTGTAAATATGACAAAATTAATCCACCTAAAATTCCATAATCCATTATTCAGTAATATTCATGCCAATACCCTAAATTCTTTGCTCCTAAATTTCATCATTCCCATCTGGCAAAACCCTAATTCTGCATGAACTCAACAACTCATTCCCCAGGCCTGCAAGTGCTACTGAAGAAAGTGATAGAAAAAGGCATACTGGATTCTACCCTAATTTTTGATTACCAATTTCTAATGAGCTCTCAAACTTCTTGGCAACACATGACATTTCTCTGGAAAATTCACTCTCCTGTTTTCCAAAAATACTATTTCAAACTTTCAATACTTCCCTCGAACTTTGGAACCTTCCCTCTTCTCCCTCATTCTCAGCAGATGGTTTTATCTTCTACTTTTTAGAATATAGAAAAAGCTAAAAATCCCCAAACACCTATAGAAGGAACATACCTCAAAATAGTAAGTGCCATCTATGATAAACACACAGCTAACATTGCTAAATGGACAGAAACTGGAAACATTTCCCCTAAAAACTGGAACAAAACAAGGCTGCCCACTCTACCCCCTCTTGTTCAAAATTGTGTTGGAAGTCCTAGCTTGGGCAATTAGACAAGAGAAGGAAATCTGGGGTATCCAAACAGGAAAAGAGGAAGTTAAGTTATCCCTCTTTGTTGATGATATGATCCTATACCTTGAAAATCCAAGAGGATCTGTCAAAAACCTGCTTGCACTGATAAAGGACTTTGGCAAAGTCTCAGGGTACAAAATAAATGTGCAAAAAACAGTTGCATACACCAACAACAAGCAGGCAGAGACCCAAATTAAAAGCACAACCTCATTCACAATAAATGAAATACCTTGGCATCTTCCTAACCAGAGAAGTGAAAGACCTTTACAATGAGAACTACAAAACACTGCTCAAAGAAATCCAAGAAGATATAAACAAATGGAAAAATAATCCATGCTCATGGATAAGAAGAATCAACATTGTTAAAATGTCCATCCTACCAAAGGCAATCTACAGATTCAATGCAATACCTATCAAATTACCAACATCATTCTTCTCAGATCTGGAAATGACAATACAGAAATTTATATGGAAACATAAAAGACCAAAATTAGCCAAAACAATCCTTAGCAAAAGAAACAAAGCAGGAGGTATCATACTTCCAGACTTCAACCTTTACTATAAGGCTACAGTAGTCAAAACAGCCTGGTCTTGGTACAAGAACAAGCACATAGACCAATGGAACAGGATAGAGATTCCGGAAGCAAAGCCTCCATTCCTCAACCAACTCATCTTTGACAAAGCCTCCAACAACAACTCCTGGGGAGAGAACCTATTCAGTAAATGGTTCTGCGAAAACTGACTGATCACATGCAGAAGATTGAAACAGGACCCCTACTTATCACCATACACAAAAATTAACTCTAAATGGATCAAAGACCTAAATGTAAAACCTCAAACTATAAGAATCTTAGAAAACACAGGAGACACCCTTATGGAAATTGGAATTGGCAACCAATTCCTATTCAGAACCCTAAATGCCCATACCTTAAGAAATAAGATAGACAAGTGGGACCTCATCAAACTGACGAGCTTCTGCAAAGCAAAAGAAACCATTAAGAGAACAGCGAGACAGCCCACAGAATGGGAAAAAATATTTGCCAACTGTATATCTGACAAAGGCCTAACATCCAGGATCTACAAGGTACTCAAACATGCCGAGAGGAAAAAAACAAACAGCCCCATTAAAAAGTGGGCAAAAGACATGAATAGACACTTCTCAAAAGAAGATATACTGGCAGCCAACAGACAAATGAAAAAGTGCTCAGCCTCACTCATCATCAGAGAAATGCAAATCAAAACCACACTGAGATACCATCTAACCCCAGTAAAAATGGTGATCATTCATAAAACAAACAACAACATGCTGGTGAGGATGCGGAGAAAAAGGAAAAGTTCTACACTGCTGGTGGGAATGCAAACTAGTACAACTTCATTGAAAGACAGTGTGGAGGTTTTTGAAAGAACTAGAAATTGACCTTCCATATGACCCAGCAATTCCCCTATTGGGAATATACCTGGAGGAACTCAAATCATTCTACAAAAAAGATACCTGCCCATGTGTGTTTGTTGCAGCTCTATTCACAACTGCAGAAACATGGAACCAACCACGTTGCCCATCGAAGCTGGACTGGATAAAAAAATGTGGTACATATACACAATGGAATATTATACAGTTATAAAGAAGGTCAAATATATGGACTTTGCAGCAACTTGGATGGATTTAGAGTCAATCATACTCAGTGATCTATCACAGAAACAAAGAACAGAATACCATATGTTCTCATTCATAAGCGAAGCTTGAACAATTATAATACTGTAAGAAAGCAACTGGCAGTAGTGGGAAACTGTTGGGGGGAGTGGGATTGGCAGTTGAGGGAAATTGCTAGCGGAGGGAGGGACATACCTCATCAATAAGGGTACCTGCATAATCAACGTTTGTATACCTAACCCTGAATTATACCCCACATCTTAATAATAATAAAATTTAAAAAAGAATACAGAAAAAGCTTTAGATTGGCACAAATGATCATGCAAGTGACAAACCACCATTTTACTAATATCTGCAACCACTCTCCTCTTCTCTCCTGTTATAAGAGAGGAGCTGTCATTCCTAATACTGCCACATATGCTTAAGATCCCAGCCTACCCTGCCTTACTCAGAAACATATTATCAACCTCTCCTCCACTGGATCCTTTCCACTGATTTTTTTAAAAAGTCTCTATTAGCAAAACAAAAACAATAAAAATCCATAACCTAATTACTGACCTATCTCCTCCCATTCTCAAATTTCCCAAAAGACTTGTCATGTGCACTGTCTCCATTTGTTCACTCTCCTCTCAGCACATACCAACCTGGCTTCTGGAACCAACACTCCACCAAAACAGCTCTTCACAGCTGTGAATTCCAGGTCACTAAGGCCAAGGACACATTCCTTTCTTTATTTTACTTGTCCTCTTAGGTATCAGAGATCACTATCTCTTTCTTTAACTACTACTCCCTTAACTTTCATGACATCCTTAGTTTTCCTCCTATTATCCTGGCTGCTGCTTCTTTTTTCTTTTCTTTTCTTTTCTTTTTTTTTAGTGAGAAAGCAGAATTTATTGAGAGTTCAGAGAAGCTCCCACAGCGGGAGGGGACCTGAAGGGGTTGCCCTATCCTGGCTGCTTCTGACCATTTTCCTTTGCAGGCTGGTGCTTTTTATCCAGCCATTAGATACTGGAATTCCTCCAAGCTCCATCCTAAGCCCCCTGCTCTTCTTATGCTCAGCAAGTGTACTTGCTGGCTTTAATTATTTATTTCTGAGAAAACTTATAAATCATTATCTCTAGCCTAGTCACTTCTCTGAGTCCCCAAACTTAGATCTAATAGCCCCTGTCTGGTTATCTTAGAAAGTACCTCAAACTCAAAATGCCCAAAACAAAACTCATGAATCTCTCTCCAAACTGAGTCCTGTCTACTGTTTCCTTTTCAGTAAACAACAACACCATCTATCTGTCCAATAGCACCAATAAGAAACTAAGCTTTCCTTGACTGCTCCCCTTCTTCCTGGGATACAATCTGTCAAGTCATTTTAGTTTTACCCCTTAAATATTTATATGAAATCCATCCATTTCTCTTCATCTCCACTACTCTAGTCCAAGTACTCTCTGAGACTACTGTGATAACTTCCTTTTGTATCTGACTCCACTGACTACTTGCTAAGCCATTCTCCACACTGCAACTGGTATTTTCTTTTTCTTTTTTTTTTTTTGAGTTGGAGTCTCACTCTGTCGCTCAGACTGGAGTGCAGTGGCCGCTTCCAGCCACTGCAGCCTCGAACTGCTGGGCTCCGGTGATCCTTCCGCCTCAGCCTTCCGAGTAACTGGAACTACAGGCACATGCTACCACGCCCGGCTAATTTTTTATTTATTGTAGAGATGAGGTCTTGCCAAGTTGCCCAGGTGGGTCTCGAACCTGCGGGTTCAGGCAATCCACTCACCTCAACCTCCCAAAGCGCGGGATTACAGCCTGAGCCACTGAGCCCGGCGCAACTGGCATTTTCTAAACCTCAGATAAAAGAAAAATCCTAACATGGCCTACAAGGTCCTGTCCTTGCACGGTCAGACACCTACTTACCTCCCCAGCCTTGTCTTAACTATGCATGTTTTCTACAGTAGGCTCAGGTTCTTTCAGGCTCTTTTACTCACTATGTTCCTTTTGGCCTTGCTGCTCTGACTTGTATGCTCTTCCCCTTCCTCTTTGCTATACATACTCCTACAAATCCTTCAGATCTCAACTAAATGCCAATTGACTTCAGTAGCCAGATCATACAAGCCTATAATAGAAATTTATAGTTCTATAGCTTCTTCAAACATTTCTTTGCATGTTCCTCCCCACTTTTAGTATTACTATCTGAGCTATAAGTTCCATAAAGTCAGAGACTATTAATTTTACATGCTACCCTCTTCCTTGCACAGCATATGGCACATATTTGGTGCTTTTTAAGTATTTTCTTGCAGGGTGTGGTGGCTCATGCCTGTAATCCCAGCACTTTGGGAGGTGGAGGTGAGAGGATTGTATGTTGTTGAGTAAAAATGGCAAATTACAGAATAACAGTAGTATGATCTCATTTCCAATTCAAAAAACCATATAACTGTGCCTGAAATGTATAAAATAAGGTCTGAAAGGGAACTGCTGACTATAGTTACCTCTAAGAAGAGATGGAAAATGGGAGAAAGAGGAACTACTTCCTTATATACCTATTTATGTGTTGTATGAAGTCTTGTCTACATAAATGTATTACTTTTATACTTTTTAAAAACTGTAACTACAAAAGAGCAACTTTCAAAATTTACCTTTGTAAGCTGAGTGGGATCAAACCGAAGAACCTTTTGGTTACAGCAGGGATAAATTCCAGTGCCAACAGTACTCAATGAACTTGCTGCAGTAGGATAAATCACTGTTTCTGAGTGGTATTGACAATGTGAAAATTCAACACAGAGAAAAGCCTGAATAATAGAAACATATAAAATCAACTATTTTTTCCACAATGAAGTTATAAATCTCAAAAACACATAAAGACCACATACTGCATGTTGTATTGAAATGTACATAAGATCAACCTGGGCAACACAGTGAAACCTTATCTCCACACACACAAAAAATAACCCCGGCTAACGTAAGCGGCTGAGGTCTTCAGGAGGTCAAGACTGCAGTGAGCCATTACAGTGACTATACCACTGCATTCTAGCCTGGGTGACAGAGTGAGACCCTAAGAAAAAAAAAAGTACAGAAAAGGCCAATCTATACAGACACAAAATTAGTTGTCGTCAGAATCAGGAGATTACAATGAAATAGCGGCAAATGGGCACAAGGGATCTTTTTGAGGTGATGGAAATGTGTTAAAACAGTGATGGTGATGGCTGTAAATTTACTCTTAACAGTGAAAAACTTCAAATGAGTACACTTAAAGTGAGTAAATGTTATAGCATATAATTCTACCTCAATAAAGCCATTAAACAGCAAAAAAGAAATCACTTTTCTCAAAATTCAGATGAATTAAACTGATCTTGATGTACATTTAATTTTACAATTGCCAATCACCTCAAAAGTTTTCCAAATAAAAGTCAAATGAAATGTTGCCTCACTTGGTTACTTCTTGATGTATTTTATAAGGTAAATATTTAGGGCTGGGCGCAGTGGCTCAAGCCTGTAATACCAGCACTTTGGGAGGCTGAGTTGAGAGGACTGACTGAGTCCAGAGGTTCGAGACCAGCCTGAGCAACTTGGTGAGACCTCATCTCTACAATAAATAAATAAGAAAAAATTAGCTAGGCATGGTGGCACACGCCTATAGTTCCAGCTACTTGGAAAGCTGAGGCAGAAGGATCACCTGAGCCCAGCAGGTCAAGACTGCGGTGGCCGTGAGCATGCTACTGCACTTCAGCCTGTGCGACAGTAAGACTCCAACTCAAAAAAAAAAAAAAGGTAAATATTTAGCATCTAATTAATAAAAGCTGTGAAGTAACTTTGAATCATTGGCTTTGGAAACTTTGAAAAAACTTATTAAGGGCTACTCATAAATTTAACAATCAGGTTTCAGATGTTTATAAGTTGGTAAAATAGGGCCAGGCATGGTGGCAAAGGCCTGTAACCTCAGCTACACAGGAGGCTGAGGCAGGAGGATTGCTGAAGTTCAGGAATTTGAGGGCAGCCTGGGTAACACTGCCAGACCACTTGGCTACATGGCTGGGAGCGGGGTAGAGAGAGGTTGTGCCAACAGGTCTGAGAAGCAGTTGGTTGGGATTGACCCTGAGTCTAATAGGTTGGTATGAAGAAGGGAAACTGGGGCTCTGAGTGGTGAGACTATTGGATTCGGAAATACTACGGGACCCTAAAGGTTGGATTATGTTAGCTATTTGGGCAGGAGAGAGCATCCTTGAGCAGGCAATACCTTACTTACACCTGAAAGGGATGACACTTTTGGGCCTGTGCAGGGGACACCATCTGTGGATAATGATAATGATGGGCTTTGAGAAAAGGAGATGCTGAAAAGGTGAAATCCTTTTTTCTAGAGAGGACCAAAGCATGTGCTGAGTCATTTTGTCTGGTTGGGAGAGCTCTTGAGAGGGCAACACCATTACCTGGTAGAAGGTGGAAAGTTTGTGGAAGACAGCACATGCCAGGAGATTGGGGAAAGACCCTAGAAGTTGTTATTGTTTCTGGGAGGCGAAGATCCTGTGCAAGTGGTGGTAGTGCATCCTAAGAGGTAGGTGGTATCATTGGATGAGGGTGATCCCGTTAGGCCTGGGTGAAGAAAGCCTTGAATAGGTAATACCATTAATCTCTGTTGGAGAAGGACCAGAGGAGGTGAAAGAGTGATGTCACGGACTGTGTGGATCCACTGGGCTTTTGGGAGGTACTCTGACTGAGTACTCTGAATACTTGATTCTTTTGGGGAGGACTCTGAAACAGGATGAAAGGCCATAGCATTGCACTCTGAGTGAGCCCTTGTTGTGAGAGTTCCTCACTGTGAGCGACTCTGAGAGGTGGTAGCACTGAATAGGGCACAGTTAGGGAAGGGAAGGAATTCTGAGTGAGTATATTAAAAAAAGAATTGGCAAAATAATTTTTTAAAAACCCAAAATTTATAATTCTAAGGACTGATTTTGAACATAAAAGCATAACAGTCTAAAATTCAGAATTGTGAATTGTTAGTTTCAATTATAATTTTCAAATAATTTTTTTTCTTTTTTTTAAGTTGGAGTCTTATTCCATCGTCCAGGCTGGAGGGCAGTGGCACGCTCATGGTCATCCCAGCACTGACCTGCTGGGCTCAGGCAATCCTTCTGCTTCAACCTTCCAAGTAGCCTGAACTATGGGAGTGTACTGCCATGCCTGGCTAATTTTTTCATTTATTGTGGGGCCGAGGTCTCGCCAAAATGCCCAGGTTGGTCTTGAACCCCTGGACTCAGGCAATCCTCTCACCTCAGTCTCCTAAAGAGCTGGGATTACAGACTTGAGCCACCATGCTCAGCCAATAGTGGTTTTTAATTTAAAAATCCTGAGAGTCTGATAAAAACTATAAGGTACACATTCTCATATACATAATATTTTGTATATAAACTATTTTATGAGTTTATGAACTCTTCATAATAAATATTATAAATTAATATTCAATTTGCTATAAAGAAGAGGAAATATATCTCTCAAATTTTCTGCATTCTGACATGCTAATCAAGTCAGGTTTTAGAAGATTGATATCCTTGATTATTTATAAGTGATACTCCAGGCAGGGTGTGGTGGCTCACACCTGTAACCTCAACACTTTGAGAGACTGAGGTGAAAGGATCACTTGAGGCCAAGAGTTTGAGAGCAGCCAGAGCAACATACCAAGACCCTGTCTCTACAAAAAATTTTTAAAAATTAGGCAGGTGTGTATATACCTATAGTTTTAGCGATTTGGAAGGGTGGGGCAGGAGGATCACTTGAGCCCAGGAGTTTGAGTTTACAACGAACTATGATCATGCCACTGCATCTAACCTGGGCAACCCTGTCTCTTAAAAAAAAAAAAAAGAGTGATACTCCAATTGTGAGGAGAACCACTGCATACCTATTAGACTAGCAACAACAATAACAAAAACCCTAAACCTGAATATCAATTACTACTAAGATGTGACATAGCTGGCAGGAATGCAAAATTGTCCAGGGACTTTGGAAAACTGTTAGGTATGGTAAGTGTTAAACAAACCTACTCCTAGGTTAATTACCCAAGAGAAATAAATGCCCATGTTCACATGGGTTTGCATGAAAATGTTTATAGCAGCTTTCTTCATAATGGCCCCAAACTAGAAATACTACAAATGTCCTTCAGCTGGGGAATGTCTGGACACACTGTGATATATTAATACAAGAGAACTTAGCAGTTGAAAAATCAAGTTAATTCATGAAACAATGTGGATAAATTTCACATTTTTCTAAGTGAAAGAAGCTAGACTCAGAAAGCTAAACACTGTATGATTCTATTTATAAGATGTTCTGGAAAAAGCAAAACTATAGAGTCAGAAAACAGATCAGTAGTTGCCAGGGACGAGGGTGGGAGAAGAAACTGACTAAAAAGGGGGCAAAAGGGAATTCTTTTTCATTTTATTTATTTTTTCGAATTGAAGTCTCACTCTGTTGCCCAGGCAGGAGTGCAGTGGCACAATCACGGCTCACTGCAGCCTTGAGTAGCTGGGACTACAGGCATGTACCACCATGCTGGCTAATTTTTTGATTATTTTAGACATGAAGTTTGGCTATGTTGCCCAGACTGGTCTTGAACTCCTGGGTTAAAGCAATCCTCCTGCCTCAGCCTCTCAAAGTGCTGGGATTATAGGCATGAGATACCATGCGCAGCAGAATTCTTTTGAAGCAATGGAAGAGTTATATCTTTGATTGTAGAGGTAGTTACATGACTGAGTTTGTCAAATCTCACAAAAAGGATGAATTTTACTCTAGATAAATTATACTTCAATAAACCTGATTTTTAAGAATTATGAGACCTTACGGAACCCACTGAGTGGAACCTTACACAGTTTGAAATTCTACTGTGATGCTTTCGAAGAGCAGTTCTTTCTTTCCCTCTACTGAAAATCATTACCCAAGTGAGAGAGGAAAGTTACTGGGAGGAGGGAGAGGAAACTTTAGGGATTCATAAGATATTATATATAGAAAACAATAGATCTATACATAAGAATAATTAGGAATGACTGTGATTTGTAAATACCTATTTATTCCATAAAAGTGTTTGTTATAAGTTCCTTCAAGAGACAAGCTTTAATATTATGCTTTTATTATAGACTTCATTTATAGAAAATGAATAAACTTTTTTGGAATAAAACCGTTATAATAACAAGGGCACATATTGATATGATAGCATCCTATCTTCAAAGGTGTTTCTGAATTTCTACAGAAATGTTAGAAACAATGTCAACAGAAAAAAGTTTAGTTGAAAATTGAAGGTCATAATAATTTCTTCTTTTTCCATTGAAAAAAGTGATTTAGTCACTTAAAACCTGTTGCTTTTCTCAAAATTTGACAAAGCATTGTTTCAGAAATGACAAAAAGAGAATGAAAAACATGGCAAGAGAAATGCAGCTAGAAATAAACAATGTTTTAACAGAACCATTGCTTTTGCTACTGATTTCTTTAAAAAGATGTTGGATATTGTCCAAACACATCCGAACATACTAATTAAACAGCAGATAGTAAAAGAACTTTGCTCTCAATGTTTGCAAAGCAGGATATTTAAAAAAAAAACTCACCTGATAACATCTTGAACAAGTCAGCCAGTTGATTGTTCCCCACAAGCGCCAATATACATCTCTCCAAGATTTTAATTCTTCAAAAAGACTATTCAAAAACTCATGAACATCCCATGTCTTATCTCTGGGGAAAGAGTCTCAGTTTTATAAGCAAGTAATATAAGCAATCTGTCTTAAACAGAGCTTTTAAATTTATGGCTTATTTCCAAAAATATTCCTCAAATGATAATATCGTGTGAACTACACTGAAAGGCAGACATAATTTCACTTGGGAGTTTGTTTACTCTGTAGACAACAGAAAAAGGTATGAAAGACTGAATGAATGCCAAATTATTTTGCTAAGCTAGAGAAAAGATTAAAAATTAAATATAGTTTTAGCAGGCCAACAATTGGGAATTAAGCATGTGTTGTTAAATGGAAACTCTATTTTAAATTGCATATAAGACAAGTTGTTACTAATTTTTTTGCTAATGATTCTAAACATTTTATTACTGTATTAGTTCTTTGCATAATTTTCAAATAGCATTTTTTAGTAATTGGGTAATACAGAATATACAATCAAGTCTTCGTAATACACTTTTTTTTTTTTTAAGTTAGAGTCTCACTCTGTCATCCAGACTGGAATACCAAGTGGCATGATCACGGCCACCACAGCCTCAACCTGTTGGAAACAGGTGATCCTTCTGCCTCAGCCTTACAAGTAACTGGAACTACAGGTACGTGCCACTACACCTGGCTAATTTTTTGCCTTATTGTAGAGATGAGGTCTTGCCAAGTTGTACAGGCTGGTTTTGAACCCCTGAGCTTAGGCAATCCTCTTGCTTCTGCCTTCCAAAGTGAGCCACCACGCCCAGCTTACATTTTTTTAAAATTGAATAATGTAAAATTTAGAACTATCAAAGGCTTAATTGTCACGGTCATATGCAACTCAGGTTCCTATTCTTTTGAAGTCACTATTTTAATGTTTTCTAACTTTTGCTGTTTTTGGCTTAGCTCAACAAATAACAAAATGCTATAATTACAAATTACATAGGCACACTTATCTTAAAAGTAATTTAACAATTTTTTTTTTCTGTCAGAGTCTCACTCTGTCGCTGGAGTGCAGTGGCATGATCATGGTTACTTTAGCCTTGACTTGCTGGGCTCAGGCAATCCTTTCACCTCAGCCTTCCAAGTAGCTGGAACTACAAGCATGCACCACCACGACTGGCTATTTTATTTATTTATTGTAGAGACAAGGTCTCTCCATGTTGCCCAGGCTTTTCTTGAACCCCTGGGCTCAGGTAGTCCTCTCACCTCGGCCTCCCAAAGTGCTAGGATTACAGGCATGAGCTACTGTGCCTGGCAAAAACAATTTAAAAAATATATACACCAACTGCAGACTTGTAGGAAAATACTTTGAATAAAACAACAAAAATGGCCGTGAAGTTAATATCAATTACTTTTTTCATCTACTACTAACATTTATTGTTGCCAGATGGAAGTGATTTTCGAAAGGTGAGTCAAGTCTCAAGGAAAAAAACGTATAAAATTTCAGATGCTTTTGGAGGCCAAGGTGAGAAGATTGCCTGAGCCCGCGGGTTCGAGAACAGCCTGGACAACATGGTGAGACCTCGTCTCTACAATAAATAAAAAAAATTAGCTGGGAGTGGTAGCATGCGCCTAGTTCTGGCTACTTGAAAGCTGAGGCGGAATGATTGCTGGAGTTCAGCAGGTCGATGCTGGGGTGGCTTTGAGCATGCCACTGCACTGCAGCCTGGGTGATGGAGTGAGACTCCATCTCAAAAAAAAAAAAAAAAAAAAATTCCAGATGCTTACAATAACTAATGATGATTCCCTATTGTACTGAGAAACATAAAACAATTCAAAGTTGACTGTATTATTGATGTTAGGGTCAAATTAAGTGCTGTTCTGTATCTCTGTTTTAATGTTTAAAATGTGAAATATAACATTTGTAGGTTTCTTTCTTTCATAAAAGTGCTATAATATTTTTTTTTTTGAGTGCTATAATATTTTTTTTTGGAGTCTCACTCTGTCACCCAGGCTGGAGTGAAGTGGCATGCTCACAATCACCACAGCCTCAATCTTCTGGGCTCAGGTGATCCTTCTGCCTCAGCCTTCCAAGTAGCTGGAATAACAGGCATGTGCCACGACACCTGGTTAATTTTTTAAATTTATTATAGAGATGAGGTCTTGCCAAGTTGCCCGGGCTGGTCTTGAACCCATCGGCTCAGGGAATTCTTTCACCTCAGTCTCCCAAAGTGCTGGAATTATAGGCTTGAGCCACCACGCCAGGGCTATAAATTTTAATATAGAAAAAAGAATAAGCAAAAAGAAAATTAAAACCATCCATAATACTATCACTCAAAGGTAATACCACAATTAATGTTTTATGTGAACATGCTATTTTAAATGCTATTTTAAATCTTAATTTATTGGTAATGACTTTCTGTGTGCATATATATGCATATAGAATATACACACATACACACACACTAAAGTAAGTGTATATATACATACATATACTTTCTATATACTATAAAGTATATATACACACACACCTTAGTATACCATATATATATACTTTAGTATATATATACTTTCTATGTGTATATATAGAAAAAAGTATACATATACATATTCATTGCTTAGAATTTTTTTTTTTTAGAGCTAGAGTCTTACTCTGTCACCCAGGCTAGAATGCAGTGGCACAATCACAGCACGCTACAGTCTCAAACTCCAGGGCTCTGGTGATCCTCCAACCTCAGCCTCCAGAGTAACTAGGACTTCAGGCTTCTGGCACTAAGCCTAGCTAATTTTTTAAATTTTTTGTAGGGGCGAGATCCTTCCTTGAGGGATCCTCCTATCTCAGTCCCTCAAAGTGGTATAAGCCACCAGGCACAGCCTACACATTATTCTTAAAGCTGTGCATTAAGAATTGATTAGAGACTCATATAGATATACTACTATTATATGGATATATTTCATTTTGGATATATTCTAGTTTTTCAAATCATTTGAGTGTTTTCTTTTTTGGCTACTTAAATTATATAGCAATAAATGTCCTTGTTAAATGCTTTTACAAATTCAACATTACTTTTGTGCCTAAATTCCTATCAGCAGTAGGATGTTGTCAAAAAATACACACATTTTAAGTTTCCACTTCCTGAGACATTATACCTATTTATATTACCCTCCCCCAACTCAGAATGAGAACTTATTTTGAATATAAAAGAGAATATGCATTATATATGAATGGAATACTGGCAAAGTATGAAAAACAAATAGATGACAGAAAATCTAAAGTTAAAGACAGCTTTTCTCACTCATCAAAAATCACCTGAGAGTAAATTTGGTTCTCTTGTAAAATTTAATATAACATTTATATAACTAAAAATCTATTAATGAAAAAAACATTTTAATGGCACTGACCAGAATATCTTTCAAGATTAATATACAATAATTTTTGTCATTTTAAGGTTTAAAAACATTATGTATGAAATTTAACCAGTAAATAAAATGTAGTGTTTAACAACTTCGTTTTGAAAGTAGCATCTTTCTCTATCAAAGCTAGGCCAAGAGTGGTGGCTCATTCCTGTAATCTCAGAACTTTAGAAAGCTGAGATGGGGGGATCATTTGAGCCCAGGAGTTCAAGATCAGCCTGGGCAACACAGTGATATCTCATCTCTACAAAAAAAAAAAAAAGTTAGCTGGGCATGGTGGTATGTGACTGTAGTCCCCTCAGGCTTAGATGGAAGGATCCCTTGAGCTGAGGCTGAGATGGAAGAATCACTTGAGCCCAGGTGGTCGAGATGGAAGGATCACTTGAGATGAGACTGAGATGGAAGGATCCCTTGAGCTGAGGCTGAGATGGAAGGATCACTTGAGCCCAGGAGGTCAAGGCTATGGTAAGCTATGACTGTGCCACTGTACTCCAGTCTGGGTGACAGAGTGAGACCACATTTCAAAAAAAACTAAATCAAAGTTGAATAACATGCAGAAAAGATGTTATTCTATTCCTTATAAAAGCAGTTATGCTTTCATAAATACACTTGAAAGTAACATTAAAAATCTGTGTTTTAGCCGGGCTCGGTGGCTCAGCCTGTAATCCTGCACCTTTGGGAGGCTGAGGTGAGTGGATTGCCTGAGCCCGCGGGTTCGAGACCTGCCTGGGCAGCGAGACCTCATCTCTACAATAAATCAAAAAATCAGCCGGGTGTGGTAGCGCATGCCTGTAATTCCGGCTACTTGGAAGGCTGAGGCAGAAGGATCGCTAGAGCCCAGCAGGTCAAGGCTGTGGTGGCCGGAAGCAGCCGCTGCACTCCAGTCTGGGTGACACAGTGAGACTCCAACTCAAAAAAAAAAAAAAAATCTGTGTTTTATCTTCACTACACCTTATGTGAATATAGACAATATTTCCATGTCGGTCCACATTGATTTTTCCAGGAATGCAAGGAATTCTTCTTTCTGTTTCTTTTGTTAAAAGTTTCTTACACAAACAGCATCTATAACACAAAGAAAATACAAAAAAACCCAAGAAGAAAATTTTAAATGTAGTAAATTTATAGAGTATAACTGTATCATAAACATAGCAAAGGAAAAACAGATTACCATACCTATATAAGGTCGCTGCATTACTCCGAGAATCTGGATTCAAGTACTCAGGATCAAACAGTCTCTCAATCTTCTTACAAAAAAGTTTACTATTAACAACAAATGACCAAAATATCAATTTTCTACATTTACTTTACTAAAAGTACATTATAGTGATGAAAATGAACAAACTTATCGGTGTATGTGTAAAATAAGATGAATACATCCTTAGAGACTCTCTTTGGGAATTTGTAATACATTTTTGATGTTGCAAGTAAAGAAACCTACTAATGAGAATTGCTACATGAGGAATCTAGTTTCACAAGAAAAATAAGATTGATGGGCTGGGTATGGTGGCTTACACCTGTAGTCCCAGCACTTTGGGAGGTGGAGGCAAGAGGACTGACTGCCTGAGCCCAGATTCGAGATCAACGTGAGCAACTTGGCAAAACTCTGTCTCTATAATAAATTTTTAAAAATTAGCTGGGTATGGTAGCATGGGCCTGTAGTTCCAGCTACTTGGAAGGCTGAGGTGGAAGGGTTGCCTGAGCCCAGCAGATCGAGGCTGTGTTATGCCACTGCATGAGTAAAAGAGTGAGACTCTGACTCAAAAAAAAAAAAGATTGATGAATATCAATCTTTCTTTTAGTCCTTTATTAATGAAATAGTCAGGATTAAAGATTTTGAAAACTTAACCACCTGGCCTACCAGGTATATGATCATTAGCAATGTATTTAACCTCTCTGAACCTTGTTTTCTCATCTATAAAGTACAGTGAATAATTCCAACCTCATAAGGTTTTAAATGTTTTTAAAGAGTGCCAGATGTTGTGTTAAGCATTCAATATTAATTATTATGTATAATATAACCAAACTCAAAATCTTCTGTCTTTAATTCCAAATGTACATCCTGCCTGTCTCCAATTTTCCTCATAATGTCTGCTACTATTAAAAGCCAAATGTGGATTTAGGATTCCATTCCTGTATTCAATTATTTAGCTCTTGGATAATTCCTCTGTCTCACTCCCCTGAAGGTCTAATTTCTTGGATAATCCCCTGCATTATCAATCTCTTCCTCTTTAATGGATCATCTTGATCAGCACATAAATATAAGCTAGTATCTCTTTTCTTTAGAATAAATCTCTAGGGCCTACCTATCTGTAGTAGCTACTGCTAATTTTTTCAGCAATCGTTCAGAGTAAAATATCGGGAAAAAAGTTTTCTAAATCCAATAGGTCACATTTCTGTCCCTATCTTACTCTATATGATGGAGCATTCCACATATTTGGTTACTTAATCACTTCCTCCTTTGAAAGCCATCTCTCCTTCTGTCGTCCCTTCTACTTCACTGGCTCCTCCTTCTCAAGTCCCTCACCAGCTACTTCTCCTCAGCTGAACTTCTAAATATTGGGTAGCCGTTATCAATACTATCTTGCGAACAATTAAAAAATGAAATAAATAAGAACAGCATTTACAGCCGGATTCGGTGGCTCAGCCTGTAATCCCGTGCCTTTGGGAGGCTGAGGTGAGTGGACTGCCTGAGCCCGAGGATTCGAGACCCACCTGGGCAGCGAGACCTCATCTCTACAATAAATCAAAAAATCAGCTGGGCGTGGGAGCGCATGCCTGTAATTCCGGCTACTTGGAAGGCTAAGGTGGAAGGATCGCCGGAGCCCAGCAGGTCGAGGCTGCGGTGGCTGGGAGCGGCCACTGCACTCCAGTCTGGGTGACAGAGTGAGACTCCAACTCAAAAAACAAAAACAAAACAAAACAAAAAACAAAACAGCATTTACATTAGCACCCAAAATTTAAATACCTAAGAATAAATTTAATTTAAAAAAGGAAAAATATCTCTATACCTCAAGCTATAAGACATTGGTGAAATTACTTAAGGAAGACCCAAATAAATGGAGGGTTATACCACGTTCATGGACTGAAAGATTTGATATTATTAAAATGTTAAATCTTCCCAAATTGGCCTATAGGTTCAATATTAATCCCAAATACCAGGTTTGTGTTATGTGTGAGAAAGAGAAAACAGACAAGCTGATTATAAAATTTACACAGAAATGCAAAGGACTTAAAGTGATCAAGATAGCAAACTTCAAGAAAGGTAAAACTTAAGAATTTAGATTACTAAAAATTATGATAAAGTTATTATAATTAAGACAGTGTGCTACTGATACAAGGATAGACAAAGATCAACAGAACAAAATGGATAACTCAGTAACAGACCTCACAAATAGTAGCCTGATTTATAGTAAAGGTGTCACTGCAATTCAGTGGCAGAAACGATAGTCTTTTCAATATGTGGTGCTGTGTCAACTAAATATCTATTTGGAAAGAAAAAAATGAACCTTGACCTCTACTTCACACCACACAAAAAATTAATTCAAGATGACTAGCAGAAAAGAATAGAAGAATATTTTCATCGCTTTTAGGTAGGAAAAGGTTTCTTGAACAGGACACACACAAAAAGTTATAGTCTCTTATAGAAAAATCGCATCTAGTTCCATGGTTTCAAATCTCATAAATTCTTAAATTTCTGTTTTAAGCCCTGACCTTTGACTTAAACTTCAGACTAATATATCCAACTATCTACCTGCCATTCCACCTGTATATCTAATAATTACATTAAATAATTTCAACAAGACTTAAATCCATCTCTTGATTTCCCCTACCTCAGTCCTTCCCCTTCCAATCTTTCCTTTCTCCATTAATAACACTACCACCTACTTAATTGCTCAAGCTGAAAACCTAATAATCATTCTGGTATCCTCTCTGTCCCCACATCATTCCATTCACAAATCTGTCAAATCTTTCTGGTAACACGCCCTGAATCCATCTACTTCTTTCCAGCTCCGCTGCTTCCACCCAAGTACAAACCCTTTCATTTCTCAACAGACTACTGCACTAACCTCCTAACAGGTCTCCTTGCTTCTTATATCCCTAAAGTCTGTTCTCCACATAGTAACCGCAATCACCTCTTTAAAACAAAGCAGATTTTGTCATTCTTCTGCTTTCATTTGTACCTAGAATCTCCTCACTATGACCTAAATGGCTCCAAAATGATATAACTACTGCTGACCTCATTCCATACCACTCTTCCCTTTATGCTAAGGCTTGTTTTTATATATATATATAAGGTGGAATATATATATATAAATATATATATAAATATGTTAGTTATATATTTATATATAAATATGCTAATTACATTATATATATAAATTACTGTGTGTGTGTGTGTGTGTGTGTGTATTTAGAGATAGGAGTCTCACTATGTTGCCCAGGCTGTGGCTATTTGTGGGGGCAATGGTAGTGTACTATAGCCTCAAACTCTTGGACTTAAGCAATCCTCCTGCCTCAGCCTTCTGAGCAGTGTCTTAATCATTTTTAACATAATTCACTATCACCATGTGCTCCTGTGTTCATTATACAAAATAACTAATTACTAATTTTTATATTGAGCCATTGGCTTTGGATAAATTTTACTTCACTTAAAATAAAATCGAAATATATTTCTAAATGTATTTTTTTGTTTTGTTTTGTTTTGAGTAACAGTCTCACTCTGTTGCCCAGGTCGGAGTTCAGTGGCATGCTCAAGGCCATCAAAGCTGCCTTGGTCCACTGGGCTCAGGCAATCCTTCTGCCTCAGCCTTCCAAATGGCTGGAACTACAGGTGTAAGCCACCACACCCAGCTAATTTTTTAAAAAAATTTATTGTAGAGACGAGATCTCGCCATGTGTGCAGTATGGTCTCGAACCTCTGGACTCAGAGAATCCTCTTGCCTCAGCCTCCCAAAGTGCTGGATTACAGGTGTGAGCCACCATGTCCAGTTAAATGTATTCCAAAATAGAATATTTCACTAAAATGAAATAGGAATATATTTTATTTTATTATTTTATTTTATTTAAAATGTGGGGTACAATTCAGGACTTGGTATACCAGTGGTCAATGTACAGGTAAAGTTTGGGCCTAAAAATATGGAACACTTCATGAATTTGTGTCATCCTTGTGCAGCAGCCATGCTAATCTTCTCTGTATTGTTCCAATTTTAGTATATGTGCTACTGAAGTGAGCACAAAATATATTTCTTTTAACATAAATATTAGGTTTGACATTAAATTTTAAAAATTACCTTCTAAACTTATCTTTTTTGTCCTTTAAATCATCAACTTCATTGTGTGTGAACAGATCAGCTATCCGTGTAAGAAGATTTGCATTAATACAGTTCATGTTGCACGGAGTAGCTATTATATCATTCATATTTTTGTGGCAATACTGAATACATTGTTCAACCTAAAAAAAAAGAATAGAAAATAAATGCTGAAAATAATAGCATGAAGGATAATGTCATAGCAATACCTTTCAAAGATAAAATTTATTAAAAGCTTAATCCATATATTGCTAGGCACTAACTCAGTTTTGCCTATTTGAGCTTTTCTCCACTGTTCCAAAGGTAGTTCAGCAGGTCAAATTTGTAACAACACAAGTACATACCTAAAACAAATTATTTTCAAACTTATTTAGAATATTTTAAACAACAGTGCATCTTTTATGGTTGTAGTAGGTATAAATCTTAGTCTGTAAGCTCAAGTGTACAGGATATGTAGTATCCTATGATTAAGTTTAGCTATAAGTTTAAGCCTCCTTTTTTCTGAGTAGCAGAAACAAAATTTCAGTCAATTCATGGTTTTCTCAGTTGTGTTGGATTTGTTCTCTGACTTACTTCTCCTCTCTCCAACCTGTTTATTTACTTTAAAAAAGAGAGGCTGAGCACAGTGGCTCATGCCTGTAATACCACCACTTTGGGAGGTGGAGGCGAGAGGACTGCCTGAGACCAGGGCTTCGACATCAGCCTAGGCAACTTGGGAAGACCTCGTCTCTACAATAAGTCCAAAAATTAGCTAAGTATAGTTCCAGTTACTTGCAAGGCTGGGGCAGAAGCATCGCCTGAGCCCAGGAGGTCAAGGCTGTGTGTAGCCATGATTGCACTGCACTTTAGCCTAGGCAACAACTCAAAAAAAAAAAAAAGAGTCTAATCATATATTCTTTTAAATATTTTATTATGGTATAAAAACCTTTAAGGTTTAGATTTCAAAACTCAGAGATTTCATAAATTTTAAAACTCTCTGCTTTTTTCTGTAACCCTATCCTGAAGCAATTAATAGAGGCTGGTAAATGGGAAGGGGCTAAGGAGTAGAAAGAATAAGAGAACTAATAAAGTACTAGTAAAGTAGAAAAAATATGGGAACTAGTAAAACCAAATCATCAAATATACTTCACCTTTGCTAACATAACAAAGGAATATTCTGCTCTGTATAATACAGTTTTATCAGGAATTAAAAGCAAATATCTATTTAACTATTAACCATAAAACATTAACCACAAAAACAAATACAATTATCTTAATCATTAATAATTTATTAAGTAAAAAAAGAAAAAATATATATTTAATGTTAGACCTTGAAATGTATAAGTATATATCATGCTTTGATGTTTTATGAGCTACTCTTAAGCAACAGACATGAGCTTTTGTAATAAAGATACAAAATTATATTTTTAAGTTGAATATTTGTTCTTCATTCACTGAACTATAAATGAAAGACACAAATAAGTAAACCACGCTTAAAGAAATTACGTAAATAGCAAAACAAATATATGCCCGTTAATTTTAATTTAATTTGGTTGTAGGGTAAAGTTTCTTTTGGGGTAAAGTTAATTTTGTTTAGTTTCATTTAAGCTACTCCTTAAGGATTAACTGCTTATTTAACAGATATAACATGCAAATGATATATAGTAGGCACAAAGTACCTCCAAACATGAGCTGTTTAGTCTAATGAAGTCATTCTTGAATTAACAACTATTTTAGTAGGGTACCTTAGAATTTTCTAGATACTTGAAGGACAAAAACGTAAGTGAATAGAAGAGCTTTGGTTTTGTTAATACTTACTAATGAATCCATTTTCAAAAACTCGGAAGAAATAAGAATTGAAATGACATTTCCTGGCTCTAAAAAAGAGAAAAAAATTAGATTTTCCTTTTTATTTGTACATCAATCTCCTCTGAACAGGTTCCTTTTCACCTTTAAAAAGGATGTTTCTTTAGTAAGAGCAATTTAATATAAGCTTACTGTATTATAGGGGTTAGATGCACAAAAGAAAGAAAATTAATTGTTAAAACTTAGGGTATACAGAAAACACACAGTAAATTTGCTCTGGAGTTACACATTTGTATCATCTAACTCTAGCTAAAAATATGACACATGCAAGCTTATCCTTAACTAATCCAGGGAAAAGATAATTGAGGATATAATGCATCATACACAAAAGTCATAGTGAGAAAAATCTTTTAAAGGATCAATGAGAGCACTTGTTATTGGTGAAGTTATTTCAAAAGGAGTTCAGTGCTTGTTATGAACAAATATTTAATTTAAAAAGATAAAAGACAATAAAAAGTGTAATGCTGCAGAAGTGCTAATGCTACTTCCTAAAGGTAAACTGAGTGAGCTTCCGGGCATACAAATAAAGAGGGATGTTATATCCCATGAGGTATGTTTAAGAAAAAGAAAAAAGCTGATTTGACACCATTACAGTGCTAAGACAATTTTTCTAAATAAAGGACGAAGCAGACAAGAGTTAAAAAAAGTAATCCCAATCTTTTTCTAAAGAACAATTATAGATTAAAGGCTCTCAAATAAAAATGATGAAGGAAGAAAGAAGCTGGCAAAAAAGTTCCTCAGGAAAGGGTAAGAGACCCCAATCTCAGTTAAGAACCAGGGGCTGGATTATTAGACATTTATTAAGCATTTTGGTAGTTTTCCTGGTTAGAATAAAGATTGCTTCTGTAAAAGTTTACCTTTGTAGCCACTGATCTAGGGTCAAAAATAACAGAATAACTAGTTTTGTTCCATTTTTTTTTTTTTTTACCTTTACTACACACATAAAGATGCTGGATCAAACAATAACTTTTTTTCTTTCCATGTACTTTGATTTTTATTTCACACTTACATATCATAGCTGGGCAGTCTGGAATCTCTGATCTCTGGCTGAAAAATCTGATTTAGCAATCTTGGAATTTTTGTTTAAGAATCACTAGAAACCTTTCCTATTTAGTCACTACAACACGATAAATTATAAGCTTCTTCAAAAAACTTTTACACTATCAGTATAGATTTATTTTCTAATAAGAGCTTAGAAATATTTTGATACTGCTATAAATGGAAATTATAATGTACAGAAAGACTTTATTAAACCACAAGTGTGATTTCCTATACAAATCTATGCCCATTGAAAGACTACTTACTAATTATTCTTACTAGACTAATTCTACTAATAGTATCAATAGTATGCTATCATTTAGAACACTGGCTCTTAAACTTTTGCTCTCAGGACCCTTTTACAATCTTAAAAACTGAGAATCCTAAAGAGCCTTTGTTTATGTGGGTTATATCTATCAGTAATCATCACAGTAGAAATTAAAATTTTAAAATTTTAAAAAATTTACTAACTCATTTTAAAAGAACAATAAAAAACCTATTACATAAAGGTTTTTATTTTTATTAAACATGTTGTTATTTAAAATAACTGTATTTCCAAAATAAACAAAAGATTGGCATTTTTTGCTAATCTCCAATGTCTGGCTTAACAGAAGACAACTGGATTCCCATATCTGTTTCTGCATTCAATTTGTGGCTAGCTTTCTTTCATGTTACACCAAACTTGACAAATGATAGTTTCTTAAAGGTTACTTGCAATGAATCTGAAATATTATCAGTGAATTTTTCCTACTGTTAACATAAAAATCCACTGGTTTGTCTTACATTGTTGAATGGATCTTTAACTTCTGCAAAATTTTAAAAAGCATAATGAATTAGTCATTTGGAAAAGATTGGCTCACCGAGTTATACAGGTCTTCCATATGCTGAAACATTTCACTGTTCAATGTATTAAAAAATCACATTCGTTAATATGATCACCGTTCTCATCAGAAATTGAACAATATTAGTGAGAAAAGCAGCACTGGCTGACATGTTTTACAAATCTCTTCAATCAATGTCTGACTTAATAGAAGACAACTAGATTCTCACATCTGTTTCTAAGTTTTTGTTCAGAAAGTATTGAGAAGCTGTCAAGCACATGGAAGCAGACAAGTTTTCCAAAACTGTAATTTTCACTTAGCCTGAATTTCATCACTGACAACAAATACTTTCAGTTTCCTTTAAGTGACTGATTTTCAAGAAAATGTCTGCCAAATACCTAAGTCTGAACAACCACAATTTCCCTGTCATTCTCTCAAGTAAAAATGGTTTTCTATTTCTTAAAATAGCAGCTAGTTTAGCTCATGACTCAAAGTAATCACATAGGTACTTTTCCTTAAGAAAACCATCATACATTGGTGTGCAGTAGAAATCATCACAGTAAAAAGATGTATGCTCAAGGATCGAGATTTAATAAAATTAGTAAATTTTACTGCTTCATTTAAGGACATTCTTAAGTAAAACTGAATTTTTTTCTTTTCCCTTTTTCTTTGTTAACTATGTAACTACATACTACTTGTAGAGTTTGGTGGCCCTACCTTGATTTAGGCTAACACCCCAACAGTTTTACCTACCAATGCTTTTGCACCATCTGAGCAAATGTCAACAGTGAAAAAGACAACAATTTGGCAATACTATGCAAATTGTTTTGACCTTGTGTATCCTCTAAAAGGGTCTCCAGTCCATATACCATATGTTGAGAACAGCTAATATGTCATAAATGTACTATATATACTATAATTTACAAAAAAGATGAGGTACTGGTTTCTTAAAAGGCTGTTACTAACATGAGCATAAATGTTAATGTCCAAACCATTTTCCACATTTCACTTTTGGCCTGAAGAAGCTACCAGGTGACACATAAATTTCACTATAAAGTAAGAAACAGATTGTCTTTTACCTAAAGTGGGCATCTCACAATCTTTATTCTCCTTAGTGTTCCTTTTAACATATTTTA
Source organism: Carlito syrichta (assembly GCF_000164805.1). Lineage (NCBI taxonomy): Eukaryota > Metazoa > Chordata > Mammalia > Primates > Tarsiidae > Carlito > Carlito syrichta. Next base: position 286,599 of record NW_007258891.1, on the reverse strand, counting down.
TCAACCAGTTGAAAATGTGAACGTCACAATGAACTGAAATGTCCACCTCTTCCCAGCGCTGGGCATCCATAGATAAATATTCAGCAAAGTACTTCATTTCTGATATCAAAAGATCTCGTGGGCAAATAAAATCTTCTTTCAAGTTTTTTGCTTCATCACATACATGGATCACCATGTTTGGCCTTCATAAAAAATGTTACAAAAATTAAATAATTAGATTTCTAGAAAAGGAGCCAAGAATATTGACATTTAGTGGAGGTAAGAGAACAAGAAGTTTTTGAAAATTTTGATCACAAATCAGTTTTGTAGGGTTTTGACATTCAGAATTTTTCAAGTGCCTTGCTAACCTTATCATATCTTAGATTATGACTTATTTTAGTAAGTTATTAATTTAATAAAACAAATAAAAATATCATTACTAAAGGACTAGTAGTTTACATGGTTTAAAATTTATTTTTTAAGTTATACATTAAATATAAAGTTTATAAAAATAATACCAATTCACACAAAAAAATTAAATAATACACTCTAATTCTTGTGAGGAACATAACACAGTACTTTTACGTGGTGATTGGTCCTGGGAGGAGATAATGATTAAATACTAATGTTTTCATATTTTTTTTAAAAAGAAGAAACAGGCCGGGCTTGGTGCTCAGCCTGTAATCCCAGCAATTTGGGAGTCCGAGGTGAGTAGATTGCCTGAGCCCGTGGGTTCAAGACCAACCCAGACAATTTAGCAAGACCTTATCTCTACAATAAATAAAAAATTAGCCGGGCATGGTAGCGTGCGCCTGTAGTTCCGGTTACTTGGAAGGCTAAGGCTCCATCCTGGGTGACAGAGTGAGATTCCAACTCAAAACAAACAAACAAACAAAAAAAAAACCCAGCTAAAATTATTCATTTAAAAAAATCAAATGAAAAAATAGCATGGCTTGTTTGGGTATTTTTATCAGTAAGAAAGTTTGCTTCTAGGCATTCATTAAATATAAATTAGTAAATATAGTTTAATGGGTTCTTAAGACTACAATATGCGCATTTAAATTGTGTGTGTATGTGTGTGTGTGTGTGTGTGTGCGTGTATGTGTGTGTGTTGGAGTCTTACTCTGTTGCCCAGGCTGGAGTGCATGAGCACTCTCACAGTCAACCCAGCGTCGACCTGCTGGGCTCTGGCGATCCTTCCGCCTCAGCCTTCTAAGTAGCTGGAACTACAGGCATGTGCTACTGCGCCTGGCTGATATTTGATTTATTATCGAGACGAGGTCTCACCAATTTGCCCGGGCTGGTCTCAAACCTGCGGGCTCAGGCAACCCACTCGCCTCGGCTTCCCAAAGTGCTGGGATTACAGGTTAAGCCACCAAGCCTGGCCTACATATTTAAAATATAATTTAAGAACAAGTTTAGATGATGCATCAGAGTTTGCTTTGAAATTATATTCCCGCCGGGCGTGTTGACTCAAACCTATAATTCCAGCACTTTAGGAGGCTGAGGTGAGAGTACTGTCTGAGTCCAGGGGTTCGAGACCAGCCTGGGTGACTTGGTGAGATTTTGTCTCTATAATAAATCAAAAAATTAACCAGGCAGGGTGACACGCATCTGTAGTTCCAGCTACTTAAAAGGCTGAGATGGAAGGACTGCCTAAGCCAAGCAGATAGAGGCTATAGGGGCTGTAAGCGTGCCACTGCACTCCAGCCTGGGCGACAGAGTGAGATTCCAACCAAAAGAAAAAAAATTATTATATTCTCCTTGAATTTACTTTCTTTGAAAATTATATCACTTCAAAAAGAAACATCACATCTGCCTTCCTGTCATTTCAAAAGGAAGAGAAAAAAAAGGAGGAAACATATTGTCCTATACTATGAATTTGTGTTTAATTGAATTGTGTGTTTAAGTCACCAAATTCTAATACAAAGAAATAATATTTGAAATAAAATGGGTTACTGGAAAAAGAATTGCAATCAATGCCCTAAAGTCAAAAGAATTTAAACAACTTTTCACAAATTGATCTTCTAAAGAAATTATGGTCAAAATATAAATAGGTAATAACTGACATAATAAAACATAAAGGTGCAGCAGTTTTATGAACTATGATGTAAAATGTTAGATAATTTCAGTTAAAAAATTTGATATAAAAGTTTTATATCACACAAACCAATATATCAATTTAAAAAATCTACGTGAATAAACTAAAAATCATTTTAAAAGGATGATTTTTTAAATTGTGCTAAAATATACATAAAATAAAATTTACCATTTTAACCACTTTTAAGTATACAGTTCAGTGGTATTATGTACATTCACACTGTTGTAAAATCGTCACAACCATTCACCCCCAGAACTTTTCCAAAGGGTAAATTTTATGATATGTGAATAATCTTTAATAAGACTGTTATTTAAAAATCTATCAAAAAGTAAAGGTGTACAAAGGAACTTTCAGGAATAATGAAAATATTCTGTACATTGATTAGGGTGATGTTATATTGTGTACCCACTTGTCAAAACTCACTGAAGTTAAAAAAAAAAAACAAAACTCATTGAAGTGAACACTTACAATATGTGTAGTTTATTATATATATAAAAACAAAATAATACAAAACTATCAAACTTGCAATACATTGGAAGATATACTCTAATTTTTAAATCTTTCTATAATGAGTAGTTATATAAACAGTTCTAAATTACACATCCAGTCTTTTTCATCAAGTTGGAGAGCTAATGGCATAGAGATTTTTCTTTGTGTATTAAAATATACTTTTTGAAGTTTTATGCTAATAGATGTAATTTTGAATACTTACAAATATAAAAATAAATTAAAAAATAAAAAACTATAGTTAATAACATGAGTAAGCCATATGTTTAGGGATGTTTATGGTTCAACACATGAACTAAGCTGATTTCAGTTGTTTCAGCAATCGTGTGATGCAAAATTCCTAAATTATGGTAACTGATACATATAACCACCCATCATGTTTTATAATTTAAAGTTGATATTAATATTAAATCTTATCTAGCAAACAACCAGCCTCCTACCCTTCAGATTCTTCAGTCTTTTCTCCACCATTATGAGTAGTACAATTTTCACTTTCTGAAGAACAATTCCTTGTGGAAGCTATACTATGTCTTCCTTAAACACAGAAACAAACACATACAAAAAAAAGGGGGGGTTAGCGTTTCTAGCTGAGAATGGGTTTTTACTTATTGAATGGTAATACTGTAAATGCATGGTTTCCATGGCTAAAGATGGTACTTGCCAGGTGGCATTTTACCCTAATAGTTCTAAGGATATATGGAAGAAACAGTACAAAAAATGAATCACAAGTTGCTAATGTTACAATGAAAATTTCAGAAAATACTGATGCCGTGTGTATAAATAGGGGTCAAATGTTCAAAGGCTAATAGCATAGTTTTCTCTTCCTAAAGCAAATTTTTATATCAATACTCTGCTGCTACTGAGATTAGAATAAATCACTATACTCTGAGGATTTTCTAAAACCAGTTATTATTTTCAATGCAATTGCAGAAAACATCTTTTACCCTGCTACTGTGTCATTTGAAGCTCTTGTTGACTGCAACAAAGAGTAGCTATAGGACAGGCACAGTGCTGTGTGTCTGTGGGCCTAGCTATGTGGGAGGCTAGGCAGGAGGATTGTTTGGCTCAGAAGTTTAAGACCAGCCTGAGAAACATAGTGAGATCCCACCATTTTAAAAAAGAGTAATTTTTAAAAAGATTACATAAGAAAAAAGCAAGATTCTCTCAAGGGAAAAAAAAAATGAAGGAAAGGGTATATAGGACAAATCCTTTTAAAATAAAGTAAAAAAAAAAAATCATAGTAAACAATAAGTAATACATTTAATCTAGGCTAATATAATAGATTAGAGCAGGAAATTTTGATTTAGTATAGTTTTTTTTGGTGATAATGTTTGATCTATATATTAACACAAACTTTAAAAAAATATAGCAAAGATAAATATAATTTTTAAGATTCAGAAAGATACAAAAACTAATAGATTTTTCTATTAATGTTTACATAGCCTTTGAACAAAGGAAAAAAGTTAACTGAAATATATATTTTACAGAATTATCATAAAGACAAGTACTGAATTTTATTTTAAGACCTTACCTGATTTGGAAGCTGCATCCTGTTCTTCTGGGGTCTCCTGAAATTCCCCCTGTGTGTCAAGAAGCGAGGATTTGATATATGTGGCTAAAGTTTCAACAGGACTCTCTCCAGCAGCCATTAGGGGATTATACTGGTTGTCAACAGGTGAGCTTCCACTGCTCTTCAGTTCATCGAACCTTTTTGCACACTGTCATGATATAAAAGAAAAGAAACAGAGGTTTGGGAATTTTTTTAACAAAAAAAGATATTTTCTTGCCTTCTATTTGAAAATACTTCTCTATAATTACTTTTTATAAATGAATATTAATCTGTTGAGTAACATCTAGAAAATCTGCATGTTTTACTTCATAACAGCATCTGGCTAATTTTTTTCTCTTATAAAACTCAGAGTAAAATTTTTTTCAATATGCTTTAACCCAAAGGCATATTTATAGAAAAATAAAGACTGCCTAAATCAACTATCTTTTCCTTTGGTTTGTATGTATTATTACCTGATAATTTTAATAATTTAGCTAAAAACTTGACTTTTATTTTTGTATTAACTTAGTTTTTCTACCAGGAATAAGACAAATACTAAGCCTCAATGGAAAGCAAACCAAAGAGTATCTAATTTGTGACACTAGAATTTCTTTATTACAATAATAAAGACTTCCGAGAGAATGACAGAAAAGGGGCAAAAGAAACAAGGCTTTGAAAAGTACACAGCTGTATGCAAAAGAATCTGTGCCACAAGAGACTATAATATTTGTATTATAATTAGCTATTTAATTTCAGCAAGACACTGTTACTCATGACATTAAGTTAGCATTATTAGTTTAAATCATGTATTGGTTTTACTTTTCACTTGTGTCTACAGTATATAAATTTGATTTACAGTTGCATAAGGTATCTTCACACTCAGTATTATTAATGCATATTTAACTTATATCATATACTATCAAACTGGTATTAAAACATTTTAAATGAATAACATTTTTAAAAAGAAAAAAAATTTCTATCATAATGAAAACAATTAAAGTCAACATTGGGAGCTTCTAAGTTTTTTCCTTTAAAAAGGTCTGTATATTACTTAAATTTTAGAAATAGCGTTAGGGATTTAATAATATATAATCTAAACTACAAAAATTTTATCTACTCATAATTTTGCAGTAATACTTCTATTGCTCAAGTTAAGATATTACCAGTGACTTTTCAGTTATAAACATGTAAGATGACATTGAATTTAAACATACCAGGTGGGTAAATATATAACTTACATGATATGCATCTAGTCAAATTATATACATATATTCAGTGTTACATATTTGAATATGTAAAACTCAAATTTTTTTTCTCTTAGTTGTTCTTTTAACCACCTTTTTTTTTTTTCCAGGAGATACCTAGGGGACTATTATTTACCTCTTTGGGTGTTAATCCAGGCACAAGCCTTGCTATAGTTTCCCAGTTGATGGTCTCAGGGATTCCAATTAACGGATAAAGGATCATGTCCAATACCATTTGGTTATTATTGTTTAGGAAATTGTTGTTTTCGGAATATCCACGACTCATCTTCTGGAACTAAGGATACAGAAGACAAATAGCTTTATTGACATCTGAAATCTAAACGTTTTCAGAACAGTTTATAACTTCGATCAGTTATACTTCATTCCTAAGAATTATCTGCTACTATGTAAAGGAAACCCAAAACTGACCAAAATAAACATAGAATATATAGTCCACATATCTTCAAATATAAAAGCATTTGAATATTATCGATTGATGGGTGGATATATAAAAAGGACAGATGGATAAATATACAATAAAAAGCATAATAAAATAATGGTAGAATCTAGGTGATAGGTATATGGGCATTCATTATAAACTTCTTTTTGACTGTTGTATATTCAAAATTTTTCATAATAAAACGTTGAGGAAAAAAGTTGAATACAATTTATCATCCTAAAAAAAGCCTTAAGCATGCCCAATTTATGCTCCGATTAGTAATTCATGGATAGCGGAATTAAACTGTAAAAAAACACCAAAAACATTTCTGGTTAAGAAGAATTATAATTTCATTCTATTACTAAGCAATAGTCTCTTTGCTTTTCTGCGAGTCAATGTCTATTCTACAAACAACGAAGGCTGATTATACCAAAGTTTTACTGAAGTAATATAATGAAATTTAAAACCAAGTTAATCTGCATTTTAGGCTAAGCATAATAACTGTTATTGTGCCATGTGACTATTAGTAATAAATGGTGAAAAAATTGCTATAATCACTATTATTTTCACATGTTTGAAAGAGCTTTTCTTTGGAAAATTCTTCTTCCTTTTATTCAGAAGCAATGTCACAATTAGGCGATAAGGTTTAAATCCTTATACATACACACACACATTGGCACTTATATATAAAAAGCCAAAGCACCCGCATACACACACACACACACACACATACACACACACACACACACACACACACGCTCCCATTCGCTCCAGCAGATTGAAGGTTTCCTATCCTTTTTCACCTGGCTTCTCATCCATCTCTCCTCCCATCACAACCTCTAGTTCAATCCAGGAGGCCTCGAATAACAATATCCAATACCCCTCATCTTAGTCAAGGGTATCCAAGTGACTAAACACCCTTAGTCAAGGGTGTCCAAGACTTTCAGACAATAGGATTGTTAAGAAAAAAGGTTCCAGATGGCTTCCCAAATGAGTGTAGTTCAACAAACAGTGTTCCATGCATTAGGGATCCCTACTATGACCATGCCATATAGTCCCTGTCCTCAAAGAGTCTGGTGAAGGATACTGACAAACAGATAATTTTTAATACTGTACTAATATCATTTTGGCTGAGAGCCAAAGCAGAGGGAAGACTTGGAGGGGCAGAGGAGGAGCACATAAGAACTGTTATTTAGTGTCTACTAGAAGCCTAGAACTGTGCTAAGTCTCTTACATGTTCTTTTTCTTTTTTTTTTTTAAAGAGGTCTTGTCTTGTTGCCCAGGCTGGAGTGCAGTGGTGAGATCATGGCTCTCTGCAGCCTCGACCTCCTGGGCTCAAGTAATCCTCCCACCTCAGCCTCCTGAGGAGCTGGGACTATAGGAGCTCCCTTCCAAGCCCTGCTTGTTATTTCAATGAATTCTAACCCCACACCCCTATAAAATAGGTGCTCTCCACAATTTTACAAGAAACAGATTCAGAGAAGTTAAGTAATTGTACAAGTTCACAGAGCTACTAAGAGGCAGAGCAAGGATCAAACCCAGGAAAAACGGACTCTCAAATCCTTGCTCTTTCCATTCTACAAAAGGGGTATAATATGGGGAAGACAGAAGATTGGGAACAATGGTTCAGGGTGAGGAAGGGCAGCGCCCAATACATTTTGAAGTTACTTATGATTCAATGAAACAAATTTGAAGGCTTCTGTTTGTGAGGAGGGGAAGGGGGAAGGTTATGATATAAAATAGAAAAGAAAAAAAACCCTTACCCATTCAAACCTAAAACATTTTAGGAAACTTTATGGCAATGTATATGAGAAAACTCTTTATTGAAACATTTACTGAGCTCCCACTATGTGCCATGCACCATATCAAAGTTGGAACATAAATTTACAGATGAAAATAATGACAAAGGTTTATGGCTAGTCATATCTATGATTCAACTGACTTTGAATCCTGCATTGGGACCACAATCTAGGCTGTTCCTGTGGGAAAATATGGTCTATTTAGGACAAGAAATACAAAGTAGAGATCACTGAAAGACCAGTACAATGGAAAAAGTAGTATATATAGGTGTCTCGTTTGAGTTTTAGCTCCATCATATACTAGTCAAGGTAAGTCATCTAACCTTGCTGAACTGCAACAATACAACTAGGTGATGGTAATACCTCTGACTGACAGCCTGGAAAGAATCAAAGGGATTATTTTATGAAAGCACTCTGAAGACATAAAAGTACCTCACAAATAAGATGCAGCATAAAACAACAGTATCTACTTCCTAGAACTGTGCTGGGGACTATGTGAGATATTTAAAACACAGCACAGTGTTTGGAACATAGTAGGCTCTCAATAAATGTTAACTATAATTAGTACTATGCAACTGTTTACATAAGACACTGGAATAGGACATTGGGTAGTAAATATAACAAAGTTATCCTACATATGTTTGCATGGACATTAAAAAGAAACAAACAAACAAAAAAGAGAAAAACATTAAGCACTCTAAAATCACAGTTTTCTACTAATGAGAGACATACCTTGTTGAAGGGCCAGTACAGCACAGTGGTTAAGAGTGTAGATTCTGGAGCTAGCATGCCCAGGTGTGCATCGTGGTTCTAGCATTTAAAGTATTATCTGGTTCAGATTAGTGAATCTCTGTGCCTCAATTTCCTTATCTGTAAAACAAAAATAAGAGTAGCTAGCTCACATACTTTTAAGATAAGGTGCTACCTGTCACAGAGTGAGGACTATATAACATGTATAGTAGTGGCACTACAGCCCTAGAGATGCTCAGATTAAACACATTCATAAAGATCGAGGTGACAGAAGGAGAGGAAGCAACATTCCAATGAAGAACGCTGCTAACAAAATGAGTAGAAAGAGTCAGCTACAGATTTTTGTCCAGCTTTTCTACTTTTAGCAGTGCAACCTAGGGCTTCAACTGTCTCAGCTATAAGGAAAATTTCTAGCTTTAAGGTTATGGGGAGGATTTAGCAATGATATAAAGCTACCTGGCATATCGTGTGGCATACAAAAGGTGCTCAATAAATAATCTATTACTACTATTACTTTTCTTCTACTTTGGTTATTGTTGGTACAAGAAGGATTTAAGAATTGGTTTAATAACAGGAAAGCACTGCCTTGTACCCAGTAGAAAACAGATTATACAGAACTTCACTATTTTTTAAAGAGCTAGTCATCTTAAAGTCAGGTGAAAAGTTAAGTGAATCTAATAGTCATACCCTTTCACATATCCCCGGCTGAATCTGATAACTTTGGGAAAACAGGCTTAGAAAAGGACCCTGAGATATTTCTGTTCATTTTTCTCTTGAAACTATTGGATTATGGTTTCTTTGATAGGCTGGGCCTTCTATCTTTGATTCCCCAGAAGAGTAACTAGGTAGACACTGACAAAAAATGTTTGCTGAATTAATGAAAAAGTCACAAAACGGTAAGAAAGGTTTATCTTTTGGGACCCACTCCAAACTGAGGATCCAAAACTCATTTAAGTGTCTACACTGTGCAAAGATAGACGGGGATCATGTCCTGCAGGATTAATCAACCTAGTTTTGAATATACACCATTCTTGAAAGACTTGGTTTCTCACTAGAAATCAAAGCATGGTTCTCCATTGTTTGCCTAGTGGATGCATCACTTTTCATACCACACAATTTGGGAGGCATGTTAGGGCCCAGGGTATGGAGTTTTATTATAATCTCTTCCAGCCTCAGTAGAAAACAGTCTAAAATGGAAATCAGGACAGGAACTCTCCTTGGGTGCTGTTTTTTTCCCTTGTTTCCAAAAAGATTCATTCAAAATTTCAAAAACATTATCTATGTCAAACACTTAAAAACTTGTATGTATATTTCAAATGTGATACCCATTTATGCCATTCTTGTTTAACACAAATTTAAATCATCTAAATGTGAAAAAAGCACTTTTTCTGCTGACGTCCTCTTTACACAACTGAATCATACTGAGCAAGGGAAGACTACCCAGCATTAATTCTAGCTTAATGAACGTTCAAGAAATCCTCTTATAGAGTCTGAATGTAGGCATAAAAGTCACAGCACTGATAATCCTAAACAAAACATGCATTCTCTTGAAATAACTGTCACGGTGCATATCATTCTGGAAAAAAAAGTATAAACTCAACAAAAACTGGGGCAATAAGAAAAAGTTCAAAGTCCCGGTCACCCTACTACTAAATCCAGTTATGCTAAAATATCAAAAATCTTTAAATGTTTAAAGTAAAACGTGTTACTTACCAAAAATAAAAATTCAACCTGCTTATCAAAACACTACATTTTTTAAGAACACGCCTCACCTCCCCTCCCCCACTCCCTTATCTTGGTTTACAATATCTGTATTCATAAGACGGAGCTAAGTCACTCCCACCCCAGACAGAGGTCCACGACAGGCACCCGATTTTTCTCTTCCTTTTTCAAATGAAAAGGACTGAGACTTTTTTCCCTAGGCAGAGGCAAGATGGGAAGAGAAGAGAGGGGGACAGGTCAAAGGCCTCCGGCAACACGGGGGAGGGGGGCACGGTAACACTGAGTCATCCCGGACCCGGGAGATGCCCTGAGCCCAGGCTTCCCGACCACCGGCCCCCAAGGAGAGGGGAGGCGAGTGGCCTTGATGGAGGAGAAAGTAAAATCCCCCCTCGCCCCCGGGATGAGTGGATGGAAACCCTTCAAATCTCGGGCCCGGAGGCTCGGGGCGCGGCGCGTCCTCAGGGCTCCCCGAGACCTTCGCCACCCCCCTACCCCGGGGAGGC
>NW_007258891.1:273834-275786 GCF_000164805.1 Carlito syrichta | reverse complement strand
GGGCGGCAGCCTCGCCTCGCCTGCGCCTTCCCCTTCTCCCTCTGGCTGTCACACCCCGGCTTGTCGCAGTGCAGCGTCTCCACCCTCCTAGCGTCTTGTCTCTTAGCAACCAGATCTTGGGAGCCAGATCTTAGGTGACTGACCCTGAGTTCAGGCGAAAAGGGGATATACAGAAGATAAAAAAAACTCTTGAGCCCGGCACGGTGGCTCACACCTGTAATCTCAACTCTTTGGCAGACGGAGGCTAGAGGATTGTCTGAGCTCAGGGGTTCGGAGACCAGCCTGAGCAACGTGGTGAGACTTCGTCTTTATAATAAATTAAAAAATTAGCCGGGCGTGGTGGCGCATCGCTGTGGTTCCACCTACTTGGAAGACTGAGGCGGAAGGATCGCCTGAGCCCGGCAGGTCGAGGCTGCGGTGGCCATGAGCGTGCCACTGCACTCCAGCGTGGGCGACAGAGTGAGACTCCAACTTAAAAAAAAAAAAAAAAAACCTCTTGAATGGGTGAAATGGGGGGGGGGGAGAATGGGTTAAATGGTTCTTGACACAGGTCATTTGGTACATCTGCTTGGGTAGAATGGGAAAATTGTATGATCAAAAAGTGTCTTTTATACCCAAGAACCAAATTGTCTTTACCAGGAAATATCTCTTTAAAAATGTAAATACTCTGGATTACAAATTTGGTTTTACATGAAAGGTTAGTGTGCGTGTGATTGTGGATACTATTACCGGTCATCTAGTAAAATGTATAAGGCTCCATATTGCAGGGTGAAAGCCACATGTCAATATCTCTAATTTCCATTCGGAGTGTGCCTATTCTGAGAACCCAAATTAAACGTCAGGATCACAAAGAACTGAACAAGTAAAGCCTTACAGAGCAGCTGCTTGCCCTCTACTTCACACAGGCTGGTACTCACAGGTGCCTGGTGGTAAGCCATCTTAAACCAGGAGGACAAGAGCAAAACAGAGGGACTGTAGAGCATAATATAGAAGGATCCTGGGCCTCGAATTACTTTCTGAAGTAGAGTATATCTCTGGACTGTTACATGAGAGAAACATGTTTATCTTGCTTTAGCTACGGTATTTTTTGGACTCTTTGTTAACTTGTGTGCTTTAAATGAGAAAGTTGGTTTCTGAAAGTAGTGTGCTACAATACTAAAGATCTAAGACCTTGTTTTGTAGGCTGGTAACTTCCCAAATGTATTGCAGAAGTGTCACCTGTGTTAACTAGGCAGATTATCAAGCCTACATAGCTCTGAGGGAAGTGGTTTTAAAAAGGCCCTGTACTGACTTTGTGTTGGCAACAACTCCTTGATTTTAGCAAGGTTCAACAGAAAGAGCTGAAATCAGTTACAATTCAACTAGTTTGCAAGCAGAGGTTGAGTAGAATTGCACTACTGGATACCGTCTACAACATCTGCTTCTGTTGTTGATTCACATACTACAAAGCATTGCTGAGGGATCGGTTTGGATACTTACTGTCTTGAGTTTTCTCATTGCTTTGTTTTTTAGAACATACATTTACAGAATAACAGAGCGAGAACGGATCCTTGAGAGATCAACTTCTTCAATCTTTTCAATTTAAGGCTCAAACACAGAGAAACTTCAAGTGACTTGTCCAGGGTAAACAGGTTCAATGACCTTTTCCCAAGGAAAAAGCTTCCCCTGGCATTATACAGATATTTATTCTTGAGGCCCTTTATATAGAATGGGCAGTTTCCTTTAGGGCTTCCATCCAACTACCTTTCCTTAACAATTCTAATCCCGTGCATTATGAGCTCATTTATTCCTCTATTAGTGTTAGTGCAACCTAGGTTGCTTTAATAAAGAGACCCAACATACGACAACTTAAATACAATAAAAGTTTATTTCTAGCCGGGCTCGGTGGCTCAGCCTGTAATCCCGCGCCTTTGGGAGGCTGAGGTGAGTGGATTGCCTGAGCCTGCGAGTTC
>NW_007258891.1:260185-273709 GCF_000164805.1 Carlito syrichta | reverse complement strand
GGAGGGTTGAGGCGGAAGGATCGCCGGAGCCCAGCAGGTCGAGACTGCGGTTGCCGGGAGTGGCCACTGCACTCCAGTCTGGGCGACCGAGTGAGACTCCAACTCAAAAAAAAAAAGTTTATTTCTCTCTCTAATTACATAGGGTGGTGGCACAGGGCTGGTAGGGCTGCCTTGTCATCCTTGACACACAACTTCCGTCTCAGCATCTGAAATGGCTGAATTCTCATTCTTCCACACCCCTCAGTAGGAATAGGAGGCAGGGCAAGGGAAATGCATGCCCCATTACTTAAAAAAAAAATATATATATATATATATATATATATATATATATATATAGTTTTTCATTCATTTCAAGTGTGTAGAATGTCAACGAGGAACCCTAAAAATATATTTTTAGTTGACAAAAATTATATATTTGTGGTGTATAAGAAATACATATACATTGTGGACCGGCTAAATCAAGCTAATAAACATAATTAACATACGCATTACCTCACATACTTAACATTTATTTGTGGTCAAAATACACACAAAAAAATAAATGCAAATGCCTTTGAGACTCCAGCTACTACCAAATATTACCCCAGATTAAAATCTACTCTCTTAGCAATTTCAAGTATACATTGTTATTAACTATAGTCACCATATTCTACAATAGATAAAACTTTATCCCACCTGAAATTTTGTATTCATTGACCAGCAATTCCCCAAATTCCCCTTCCTCACTCCCTGGTAACTGCCTTTCTACTCTCTGCCTTTAATTTTTTAGATTCCACATGCAAATGAGATTACATGATTTTTGTCTTTTTGTGCCTAGTTTATGGCTTATTTCACTTGATATCCTTCAGGTTCATTCATGTTGTTGCAAATGACACAATTTCCTCTTTTTTTAAAGACTGAATGTATTCCCTTGTGTATATATGCACTTTTCTTTATCCATTCCCATTGATGGACACTTAGGTTGATTCCATATCTTGGCTATTGTGAACCAACCTGCAATGAACTAGAAAGTGCAGGCACCTATTTGACATACTGATTTCAATCTTTTGGATATATACCCAGTAGTGGGATTGCTGGATCATATGTGTAGTTCTATTTTCAATTTTTTGAGAAACCTCCATAATGGCTGTACTAATTTACATTCCACCATGTGCAAGGGTTTCTTTTTTTCCACATCTCCCCTAGCACTCTTATTTTTTGTCTTTTTGGTAAAAGCCATTTTATCGGGCTTGAGGTAATATCTCATTGTGGTTTTTATCTCACATTTCCCTGATGATTAGTGATGTTGAGCATTTTTTTCATATACCTGTTGCAATTCCCAGGAGTTCTAAGAGCATGATCCAGAAGTCAAATCCATCACTTCCACCTACATTCCACTGGCTAGAAGTTAACTACCAAGGAGGTGGCTAGAAAATGCAGACTGTCTTTGAGCAGCTAGGCAGCCAAATAAAATGTGAGAATTCCACTTTTAAATTATGGGAGTTGCAGCTAGGCATAGTGGCTCATGCTTGTAATCCCTGTACTTTGGGAGGTGGAGGTGAGAGGATTGTCTGAGCCTAGGTGTTCAAGACCAGCCTGAGAAAATTGGCGAGACCTTGTCTCTACAAAAAAATTAAAAAATTAGCTGGGTGCGGTGGCACGGGCTTGTAGTTCCAGCTACTTGGAAGGCTGCAGTGGAAGGACTGCCTGAGCCCAGTGGGTTGAGGCTGCAGTGGCCTCGAGTGTGTCACGGCATTCCAAACTGGGCAACACAGTGAGACTCTGACTCAAAAAAAAAAAAAAAAAAAGTTATGGGAGTTGAATATTGGTAATCAACAAGTAGCAACAGCCTCATTTCAAGGATTACATGCTTTGAAACATTTTTTACAGTAAAGTATGAAACTAAAAAAGGAATCTCATTCATACTGGAAAAAATAGAGAAATTTTTATGAATAAAAGTCAGTAAAAATAAATGCAAATACCCTTGAGACACTAGCTACTACCAAATATTACCTGAGAAAAAGATTTAAAATTAAATGTAACTTTTTCTTCATGACAAGAAAACAGTTGTTTAAAACAACAAAATTAATGTGGAAAAGTAAAAGAAAGGTATCAATAAGCATATTTTTTTAATCCACTTCAAGGTCTGTAAGAAATTAAAAGGGTGTATAGAGGTCACGTTCATTTTCCAAGTGTCTCTGATGGTTATTATGTCCCAGTGTGGAGTTTTACTACTCAAATGTGAAGGTCCCTGTTTATAATGTCCACTTAAATTGAGATTCCAAGTGCTGAGACTACAAGTCCCAGATGGTGTCAAACCTTATGTGTGTATGTGTGTGACAATTCTATACCCAACACCACAGAATCATGACTGCTTCCTGTCAAACAATATTTCTTCCCCTTTGTCTCTCAGTATCTGTGCTAGAAACAGGTAAAAGAATTTTCTATTCTTTTGATAGACTGAGAATATCCCTGTTCCTAGATATTATTCCACCTGATTCCCTTGGCACTTCTTTAGTCTTTAAAGATAGCTTCTGAATCAAAACTGCATCTTGATAACATGGCTATTAAAAATGATTATCACTTATTTTATTTTTTGAGTCAGGGTCTTACTCTGTCACCCAGGTTGGAGTGCAGTGGCACACTCAAAGGCCACTGCAGCCTTGACCTGTTGGGCTCAGGCAATCCTTCCACCTCAGTCTTTCAAGTAGCTGGAACCACAGGCATGTGCCACCACACCAGGTTATCTATCTGTCTATCTATCTATCTATTTTAGAGATGAGGGCTTGCCAATTTGCCCAGGCTCATCTCGAACCCCTAGGCTCAGGCAATCCTCTCACCTCCACGTTCCAAAGTGCTGGGATTACAGGTGTGAGCCACCACAGCCGGCTAAAAATACTTATCACTTTTAACAAGAGTTAACATATATTGAGCCCTTGCTATATGTCCATTATTCTGCTAAGTGCATAATACATAGTATCCTTTAATCCTCTCAACAATTTAACAAGGTAGGTGATGATTATCCCATTTTATAGATGAAGAAAGTGAGGTACAGAGGTTAAGTTCTCCAAGAAATGAACTAGAAAGTGGCAGAGCTGAAATTCAAACACAGGTTTGACCCCACATATGACAATGTGATAAGAGATGAAATATCCTGCCCTTGAAAATGTTACTGACTACTAGAGATAGAGAAAACACATAAAGACTCCTTAATTTGGTGTCTACAATAACCTTTATTAGCTTACCAGTCATCTTATTTTATCTTCTCATTTTCCATCCCCAGACATGTATGAAAAATCTTGATCCATTTGAACTTTGAATATTACTTCAAGTGGAAAATGTGTTAACCATTCATATTAAGAAACCCAATTGATTTTTAAAAGTTTGTATGGATTCACATAAAAATGAAAAAGTTTAATCATTAGTGGTTGAAGAGTGGGTTTTTCCAATTAATTTGAGCTTAGTTGCCATGTATAATACATGAATGACCAATTTTCAAAGAATTTCAAAGAATATTACCATAGACTACAAAAAATACATAAAACTACACTTTTATAAATGTGGTTGTTTTCCTCTGATGAGTCAGAAAGTACTCTGGAATCTTCCTAAGTCTTTTTTTTTTTTTTTTGAGTTGGAGTTTTACTCTGTCGCCCAGGCTGGAGTGCAGTGGCACACTCACGGCCACCCCAGCGTTGACCTGCTGGACTCCAGTGATCCTTCCGCCTCAGCCTTCCAAGGAGCTTGAACGACAGACACGCGCTACCACGCCTGGGTAATTTATTGTAGAGATGAGGTCTCGCCAAGTTGCCTGGGCTGGTCACGAACCCACTGGCTCAGGCAATGCACTCTCCTCAGCCTCCCAAAGTGCTGGGATTACAGGCTGGGCCACTGAGCCCGGCAGGAATCTTCCTAAGTCTTAAACAGAAGTTGCCAAATGCCCATCTCAATTTAAAGCCCTGTGGCAAAATGACAACTGTAAGATGAAATATACATGCTTGCTAATTTATTACGTTTGCCAACTTTTTTTTCTGAAATTGTGCTTTTTCTGCTAATATTAATATCCTTTTTTTTTTCTTGAGTCGGAGTCTCACTCTGTGCCCAGGCTGGAGTGCAGTGGCATGCTCATGGCCACCACAGTCTCGACTTGCTGGGCTCAGGTGATCCTTCCATTTCAGTCTTCCAAGTAGCTGGGATCACAGGCATGTGCCATCATGCCCGGCTAATTTTTTTATTTATTGCAGAGATGAGGTCTTGCCAAGTTGCCCAGGCTAGTTTCGAATCTGTGGGCTCAGGCAATCCTCTCACCTCCGCCTCCTAAAGTGCCAGGATTACAGGCATGAGCCAATTTACCTGGCCTCCTTCATTCTTTGTTTCTCCTTATCTCACTAATAATATATTTCCCAGCTAATTTCAAACTAAAGTTAGTTTTTTTGGTTTTTTTGAGTTGGAGTCTTACTCTGTCACCCAGGCTGGGGGGTAGTGGCACACTCACAGCCATCGTAGCCTCGACCTGCTACCCTTCTAAGTAGCTGGAACCACAGGCACATGCCACCACACCCAGCTATTTTTTAAAAAAAATTTATTGTAGAGATGAAGTCTTGCCGAGACTGGTCTTGAGCCTGTGGGTTCAGGCAATCCTCTCACCTCTGCCTTCCAAAGTACTTACAGGTGTGAGCCACCACACCTGACAGGATGTTTTTAGAACATATTAGTATTTTTAAAAAACCCAAAATATCCCAAGGAAACATCACCATCAATACTATAATAACATGTATAATATTATTGATTTTCCATGATGCAAACTTCTTAATAATTGGCTATTAGAGTCTGGAAACTTGAGGAAACTTCTACTTCTGGTTTAGTGAGCTACAGGTGAGACTCTCCTGGTGAATAAGTAAGACCCTGACTGGGACACACACATGAAAGCACTGCTAATCTTTTAGGAAGTGTGAGGATGGGAGTGGGGGACTCGATCAAAACCGGTGAACTGGAAAACTGCAGGCAGAAGGGAGGGGATATGGGTGTCTTGAGGGTAGATGCCCATAATGGCTAGATGTCAGGATACTGAACACTGGGTCACTAAGTAGAGTGGGGGAAGCTGATCCTGGTTTTTCCCCTTTTTTTTTTTTTTTTGAGTTGGAGTCCATCACCCAGGCTGGAGTGCAGTGGCATGCTCACGACCCCTCTGGCATCAACCTGCTGGGCTTCGGCGATCCTTCCACCTCAGCCCTCCAAGTTGCTGGAACTACAGGCATGTGCTACCATTCCCAGCTAATTTTCTGATTAATTATTGTAGGGACGAGGTCTCACCATGTTGCCCAGGCTGGTCTCGAACTCCTGGGCTCAGGCAATCCTCTCACCTTGGCTTCCCAAAGTGCTGAGATTACAGGCTTGAGCCACTGCACTCAGCTGGTATACCACTCTTACACACAAACTTGAGGGAGAACTGAAGGGATCCCAGAATGGCTGGGCCTCCTACTACCAGCAGAAGCAGAAGCAAACCTTTCCCAACATTGGCCTGCAGAACTCACAATGATTAACAAGAAATGGGCTCATAAAGATCACTGTAAACATGAAGAGGCCAGACACTACATGTGAGAGTCAGCAGAAACAACAAACACTTTAACTCCCAGATATTGCAGATACTGGAATTCTTGGAGACATAACAAGATATGATGAAATAAAAGGCAAAATTAATTATCAGGAACAAACAGGAGATTAGAAGACAGAAATTCTAGATAAAATAATTGAAGTTTAATTATTTAATTGTAATCACTGAATTTTTAAAAATATTATTAAAATATAATCATAGAAATTTAAAGAAACCTCAGATACTGAGTTAAATGGCAAATTACACAGCTAATGAGTTAACAGGCAAATATACATGAAAAAGTTACCCAGGATAGAATACACAGAGACAAAGACAGAGAAATATGAAAGAGAAACAGAAGTGAAAGACAGAATGAGGTCTAATTATTTGAGTCTAAAGAGAAGTGATTAAAATGACAAAACCAAAAACTCACAGATCCTGGAAGTAAATGTATTAGGAACAAAATAAATAAAACGAAGTTGCTAGAGGTAATTCAGGTATCAATTCTAATTATGCCATCTAAAAGGAACGCTATCTAAATGACTTGTATTCTTTTCTCTGGGGCTTATTTTTCAACTGAAGCCTACCACTAGCTTTAAATTAAAACTTCTTTAGTGTGCTGGGTTATGAACATATTATTGAAGTCTCCATTTATTATTGTCTAATAATAGTAAAAGCAACAAAACATGACACTAGTGTGTTAGTTATGAATGTCTAGGGAAATAGTGCGTATCATAGCTAATAGTATGAATTAAAATCATTATTCCACACTGTAATAATGTAATTTATCATTTATGTTAGTGATAATTTCATAGTGACAGCTATATGAAACCTTTTGGAATTAATAAGAGTATTAGAAAAAGATACTATGATTATCCACTAAGTCTCTCAACATATAATGAGCACCTAGAATATGCCAGGTACTGTTCCAAGTGTTGGGAATGCAGGAGACAGTGCAATATGCTCAAAGAAAAAAAAGAAGAAGAAAAGCAGGGAAAAAGGATAAGGAATGCAGAGGGAGAAGGGAAAGACTTTGGTTTAAAATAGAGTGACACGGATGGGTTCAGTAAGAAGGCGGTCCTTGACCAATAACCAGAAAGGAGCAGAAGACGGTAGGGAGGGTGACTGGGAGGAAAGCACTCTAGACACAGGAAAATGATGTGCAAAAGTCCTAAGGTGG
The DNA here is from genome assembly GCF_000164805.1 of Carlito syrichta. Taxonomy (NCBI): domain Eukaryota; kingdom Metazoa; phylum Chordata; class Mammalia; order Primates; family Tarsiidae; genus Carlito; species Carlito syrichta. Next base: position 266,960 of record NW_007258891.1, on the reverse strand, counting down.
AAGAATGCTCAGAATAAGCAGGTAGCAGTATGGAGGCCAGTCTGACTCCTGGGGGGAGAGTAGAGTGTAAAGAGTAGGAATCAGATGGCATGACATCTTGCAGCACACTGAAGGGACTTTGAGTTTTTGCAGAGTTAAATGGGAAGTCCCTGGAGGGTTTTTAGTAGAGAAGTGTTGAGATCTGTATTAGAGTTATAAAACGTGGTCACTCTGTTCCTGTCTTGACAAAAGACTATAGGTCTAGTGAAGCAAGGACAGAAGCATAGAGACAAGTGAAGTCTATTGCAATAATCTAGGCAAGTAATGACATGGCTTCAACTGGGAAGGAGACAGTGGAGATGGTGAGAAGCGGCCAAATGCTGGATATAATCTGAAGTTACCACAAAAAAGACTTCCTGAAATATGTGGTGTATAAATGAATAAGAGAAATAAAGAAGGACTTAAAAGTCTTTGGCCGGGTAAAGTGGAAAGATCTAGTTGCCATTTACTGACATAGGAAAGGGAGTTGGAGGCAGAACAGGTTTTGAAGAGAAGGTCAGGAATTATTCTTAGGCATACTAGGCTTAAGATGCCTATTAGGTACCAAATGGATATCGAAGTGGCAGGTGGATATATGATTCCAGAGTTCAGATGAAAGACCAGGACTGGAAATATAAATTTTGGATGCAAGAACATATGATACTGTGAGCCATCAGACTGATGAGATCACTAAGGAAGTGAGTATAGAGAAGTCCAAATATAAACCCCAGGGTCTTCCAACATTTAGAAGTAGGGGTTATGAAGAGAAGACAGCAATAAGACTGCAAAGAAAGGGTCAATGATACTGCATGGAAACCAGGAGTGTGGTCTTCTGGAAGTCAAGTGAAAAAAAGTATTTTGAAAAGAGGGAGCAATCAACTACCACTATAGGTTAAGTAGAATGAAGACTGAAAATTGTTCTCTAGGTAACAATGTAGTGAACATTGGTGACCTGAAAAAAAAGAAAAGTGGTCTTGTTGGGAGCAAAAGCCTGCTGAAGCAAGTTCAAGACAGAACAGGGGGTGATGAATTGGGTAGCACTATGGACAACTCTCTCAAAGGTATATGGCTGCAGAAAACCATGTTGGCTTCCAGTTAAATACAGGAGACTTTCTATTCACCTTTCTTTTCCCTTCAAAATTGTCCCAAAATGACAATAAAAAATGAGGGGTATTAAACAAGGATGAAGAATGGAAGCAAAGTCAACAATGGATGAGACTTTTACAAGTCAAAAAGCAAATGGATGAGAGGTAACTGACTCAGCAGAGTAGATGAAACTATACCTAAGAGAAGGATTCTATAATTAAGACCACACTGCAGAACCCTTGAAAAGCCCAGCATTTGAAAGCATCTGGCACCACTCTTCCCAGTCAGGTACAGTGCATAGAAACTAGCTAAATGAAAAAGGAAGAAAATATCAATGCCAGGAAAACAAGAAAGTTATAAAAGAAATGAACTACAGAGAGAGATGAAACAATATTTTTGGTTTTTGTTTTCAGACATGGGGTCTTATTATGTTGCCCAGGCTAGATTTCAACTCCTGGGCTCAAGGAATCTTCCTGCCTCAGCCTCCTGAGTAGCTTTATATAGTCACAGTAATGAAACACTTTCACTGAAAATGCTAACTATAAGTTAAAATAGGCCTGGCATGGTGGAGCATGCCTATAATCCCAGCACTTTGGGAGGCTAAGGTTAGAGGATTGCCTGAGCCCACAGGTTCGAAACCAGCCTGGGCAACTTGGCATGACATCTCTACAATAAATAAAAAAGTTAGCCGGGCATGATGGTGCATGCCTGTGGTTCCGGCTACTTGGAGGGCTGAGGTGGAAGTACTGCCTGAGCCCAGCAGGTTGAGGCTGCAGTGACTGTGAGCATGCCACTGCGTTCCAGCCTGGTGACAGAGTGAGACTTTGACTCAAAATTAAAAAAAAAAAAAGCCGGGCTCAGTGGCTTAGTTTGTAATCCCAGCACTTTGGGAGGCCGAGGTGAGTGGATTGCCTGAGCCCGCAGGTTCAAGACCAGCCTGGGCAACTTGGCGAGACCTTATCTCTAGCGCCTGTAGTTCTGGCTACTTGGAAGGCTGAGGTAGAAGGATCACTGGAGCCCAGCAGGGCGACTCTGGGTTGACCATGAGCATGCTACTGCACTCCAGTCCGGGTGACGGAGTGAGACTCCAACTAAAAAAAAAAAAAAAAGTTAAATTATTATAATGGAAAGATGGGGTAAGGCAAAATGAGGTAGTAGTGGTATAAGGGAGCCAACTTCTCTGTAATGGGGATGAGAGCTATTAACAGATAATCTCTAAAAGTGATAAATCAAAAAATAGTAGGATGAGGAAATTATTTAGAAATAAGAAGATAGCTGGGTATGTGGCTTATGCCTGCATACCAGCACCTTGGAAGGCTGAGGCAAAACAATGGTCTGAGCCCAGGAGTTCAAGGCAAGCCTGGGCAACATGGCAAGGCCTCATTTCTACAACAACAATAATAAAAAAAAATTAGCTGGGTGTGGTGGTGTGCGCCTATAGTCCCAGCTACTTGGGAGGCTGAGATGGAAGGACTGCCTGAGCCAGGAGATCAAGGGTGTGGTAGCCATGATTGTGCCACTGCGCTAAACCCTGAGCAACAGAGTGAGACTCTAACTGAAAAAAAAATTTTTTTAAGTGGAAAAATTAAACAAGGTTGCTTCTGGGTCTGGACTCCAGAGTGAGGGAGGGATTTGTCATATTTCCTTCTATGCATTTTTTAAAATCACAAATTGATTTTTTAAAACCATGCAATTGAACGATTTTGATAGTTAAATATATAAATGCAGCAACTGTATGGGAATAAAGAATAAATAATAACTTCAGGCAAGGTATTGTTTAGACAGACAAATATTAAAAATGAACAACCATTATATAAGCTAGAGTAAGTGATAGCAACACTGGTGGGGGAACAACGGTTGGGGACAACAGCGAGAAGTGTGTGGGGGAGAAACCAGGGAGGATAATAGTGGGCCAACATTTTTGTGTTGTTCTAAGACTACAACATTTATAACTTTAAACACCGGTAGAGAAAAATAAAGAACTAAGGGTTAGAAGTAACTACTATAATACAAATATAACGCATAACTTCCAAACCTGCAGAAGAAAATTTGATCTATCCAATAGAAAATTAGAAAGTAGGTTGCAAGCAGTGGCTCATGCCTATAATCCCAGTACTTTGGGAGGAGGCGAGAGGATTGCCTGAGCCCAGCCTGGACAACTTGGTAAGACCTTGTCTCTACAATAAATAAAAAAAATTAGCCGGGCATGGTGGCACGCACCAGTAGTTCTAGTTACTTGAAAGGTTAAAGTAGAAGAATCGTCTGAGCCCAGCAGATTGAGGTTGCAGTGGCCATGAGTATACCACTGCACTCCAACCTGGGTAACAGAATGAGACTCCAACTCAAAAAAAAAAAAAAGAAAAAAAAATTGGAGAGTTAAAAAAAAAAAAACCAGAAAGTATGATAAGTATACAACTTTTATTAAGGTGGCAGGGCTGGGCACAGTGGTTCAAGTCTGTAATCCTGGCACTTTGGGAGGCTGAGGCGAGAGGATTGCCTGAGCCCAGGGGTTCAAGACCAGCCTGGGCAACTTGGTGAGAACTCGTCTTTACAATAAATCAAAAAATTAGCCAGGTGTGGTGGTGCATGCCTGTAGTTCCAGCTATTTGGAAGGCTGAGGCAGAAGGATCACTGAGCCTAGCAGGTTGAGGCTGCGGTGGCCATGAGCATTCCACTGCAGTCCAGCCTGGGTGACAGAGTGAGACTCCAACTCAAAAAAAAAAGGTGGTAGGAATATTTGAAGTAACAACAGATAAAACTATGGGAAGCCAGCAACATGGGAGCTTTTTAATATAGTCCTCTTTGAAATAGCAAGGAGACCAAAAAATAAGCTAATATAAAGAAAAACTGAAAAACATAAATTCAATCTAACATACTGCTCAATCTAACATTATTTCCCACTCCAAGTTTCCACATGGAAGAAATTCCCTAGAATAACTTACTCCTGGAGCTTCTTCCTCTTCTCTCCCTCTCTTACTAACTGGATGGAAATATTAGCAAACCCTATATGCCAAGCTCTCCAAACTAGCTCTTCAAACAATGTATGAAAATATACTTACACCAAAGCACATTGTAAAATTTACAAATGCTGAAATCAAATAAGATCCTAGCAACTTCAAGAGTATGGAAAAAAACAAAAACAAACAAACAAAATAGATCCCATACAAAAGATAAAGAATCAGAATGGCTTCAGATAGACTTCTGGAAGCCACAAAGGAAATGAAAAGACAATAGAGAGATCCTTTGAAATTTTAAAAGAAAAACAATGGTCAACTTGGAGTTCTACACTCAAACTACTATTCAAATTGAGAGTAGAATTATAGACATTTTCAGACACTCAAGGTCTAACACTTCACCTCACACGCAGCTTTTTGGGCAAGATCCTAAATTGCTTTACTTCTCCAAGGGAGTGAAGCAAGAGAGAAGTGTAGGGTATGGAAACAAGATCAAAGGACTTCCCAGGAACATGAAGAGAGAACTCAAAGTAATAGCTGTGCATCAGATAAAGAGAGCAACCAGTTCAGACTTGCACAGAATGACACAAGAGACATACTGTATTGAGGAATTTCTTCAACTCAATGCCTTCTGTTATACCACACTGTTAACCTGCCAATTCCTGGGTGGGCCTGGTCTAGATTCTTATCTGTACTTGGATTGCAGGATGATGTGCCAAAGAAGTACCTGCTCTTTCCTTCAAGGCCCACTGCCCAGATCACTTGAAAACAGGTAGTGTTCTGCTTTGATCTACTCCTGATAACAGGAGAATAGCCACAGAGAGTTTAAAAGTGGAAAAGCCTAAACAGCCCACCTCTGACCATGTTATAGGCAGATATCCAGTTCTAATAGCCAGCATTCCTTTCCAAATGCACTAACTTCGGATAACCCTAGGGTTCTCAAGATTTGCTCAGGGCCTTGCCCAATGACTTTGCACAGAAAAGGCTCTTAAAAATTCTCAGAGAAACTGAAGCTAGATCATGACCCAGGGTCTCTTTTCAGCTTATCTTTTCCTGGGACATCTCATCAAATAGTGGCAATACTGCCTATTCTGTATACAGCTATGTTTCTGCACGCTACTTTATTTTAATCACCTTCATACTCACTATACATATATATATTTTATAAAATACATTATTTCATTAAAATTCATATCAAGTAAGAATACAAGAATGGTTCAGTGTCAGAAAAATGTTATCCACATTTCTGTTACTAAAAGTGAAAAACCAAAAGACCAACTAACCAAACAGAGGTTTAAATTAACAGTGGGGGAAAAACTTTTGATAAAAACTAGCATAAGCCGGGCTTGGTGGCTCAGCCTGTAATCCCGTGCCTTTGGGTGGCTGAGGTGAGTAGATTGCCTGAGCCCGTGAGTTTGAGATCTGCCTGGGCAGCGAGACCTCATCTCTACAATAAATCACAAAATAAGCCGGGCATGGTTGCGTATGCCTGTAATTCCAGCTACTTGGAAGGCTGAGGCGGAAGGATTGCCGGAGCCCAGCAGGTCGAGGCTGCGGTGACCGGGAGCGGCCAATGCACTCCAGTCTGGGCGACGGAGTGAGACTTCAACTCAAAAAAAACAAAATAGAAAACAAAATAAAAAAAAATACATTGTATTATCTGGAATATAAAAGCTAGCGTATAGGAATTTTGAACTTATATTTATAAAATAATTCTATTTGATTATAGTAAATTTTTAATATTGTACTAAATTTTATTTGATAACATTTTCTTTAGGAATTTTGTGTCTGTGTCTATAAATTTGATTTATCAATAATTGATGTTTTTGATGTTTCCTTTTGTATAGTATATTTATCACAATTATACTAGCCTCATAAAATAAACTCTGTAGTCTGTCCCATTTTTCTATTCTGTAAAACAATTTATATGAGATGAAATTATCTGTTATATGATAAATTGAAATCCCCATATAAAATATTTGATAAAACTAATACCCATTTTGTTTAAAACAATACAGAACTCTTAGCTAAGTAAAAATGGAAGACAACTCCTTACTGTGACAAAATATAACTATAAAAAAACCTATAAACATATGTAATTGTGAAATGTTGAAAGATTTTTTTTCTGATATCAGAAATGAGACATATATGTATGCTATCGTCATATCTATCATCATTGTCCTAGAAGTATTAGCCTGTGTCTCAGATAGGATAAATATGAGGCATATGTTTCCACTTTCAGAATTTTTCAATGGGATTAAACTTCAGTTACTCATAGTGTGAGCTGGTTTGATAATATGGTGTCTTTGACTCTTCCCATCAGTTTTCTGTTCCCCTATTTGTTTATACTGCACTTTCCAAATAAAATATTGTCCATGAATTTTTTTCTCTGTCTGCTTCTAGAGTTCTAGGATGCAGATCCTCTGGCTGAAATTCTGAAATGTATGTGTTCTCAGGCAAAGTGGCAACAAGGACCTGTTAGCTGATGTATATAATTATTAAAGAGTTTCTTGCATGGTCTATCATCATATCTCTAATGAACTGGAATGGGATACAGAATGAAGAAAAACACTGACTTATGTTACTGTATGAGAGATATGATAGCATTGGTAACTGAAATAAACATGTATTTGGGTATTTTCTGTTCAGTGCCATCATTACAATAAAAAAATAAAATGGCAGGCACATTCTAACAATCAACTCAATGAACAATGCAG
>NW_007258891.1:246233-260165 GCF_000164805.1 Carlito syrichta | reverse complement strand
CTCCAGTCTGGGCAACACAGTGAGACTCCAACTCAAAAAAAAAAAAAACTAGCATAAAATACACAGTAAACATCACTTTTAATGGAGCAACTTTAGACTCTGAAGCACAAATAAGATAAAAATGCCCACTACCGCAGTTAATATCAAATGCAGACTGACAACATGGCCAAATCAATAAAAGGGAAGACAAAGTATAAGGACTGGGGAAAAAAAAGAGAGAAACTGTCATTATTTGTATTTGCATTTAAATAGGCAACATAAGAGATCAATATTATAATTTAGCATTCATCAAAGCTGTAAATACAAGATTCATACCAAGTTCAATGTCTTTCTCTGCAATAGAAATAATAGGATACTATTTCAGTGGCAACAATAATCATAAAGTACCTAGGAATTAGCCAAAAAAAAAAATAAGTAAATAAACAAGATGTTATGAATAAATGTAGAGAGGAATTATGTTCATGAATGGCATTATATAACTTTGTAAATATGTCCATTCTCTTTAAAGTACTCTATATATTCAAACCAATTCCATTATAAATTTCAGCAGCTTCTTTTAGGAAACTTGATAAACTGATACTTAGATTCATATAGGGCCTGATGCAGTGGCTCATGCCTGTAACCCCAGCACTTTGAGAGGCTGAGGTGGGAAAATTCCTTGAGCCAGCAATTGAGATCAACCTGGGCAACATAGCAAAACTTCATCTCTACAACAACAAAAAAGAACAAAACTCCACAAATAGGTTTTTTTTTTTTTAAGAGTAGGACAAAGACAGGCCATTCATCTATTAGATATAAAGACATAATATAAAATTACATTAAGACAGTGTTGTAATGGGACCAAGGAACTGACATACACTGAGAGAATGGAGAGCCCCAGTTTCACATTTATGGGAACTTGAAATGGGGAAAACATGGATTTAGGAGATGGTGCTAGAAACACTGACCGCAATCCTACTTGGCATGCTCAGCAGACACTCACATTCACAAGATCTAAAAGGATATAACTTGGCACCAAGGTCACTTAGGCAGAAGGATACAGTATAGCAAATAGCATATGGAGGAGGGCATCCTCCTTAGGTAGACCTCATATACCAAAGGAAGCACTATCTTTTTATTTTTTGAGTCAGGGTCTTACTCTATTGCCCTGTCTGGAGTGCAATGGCATGATCATGGTTCACTGCAGCCTCAAACTCCTAGGCTCAGGCGATCCTCCCGCTTTAGCCTCCTGAGTAGCTGGGACTACAGGAATGCACTACCATGACTGGCAATTTTAAAAATTTTTTGTAACGATGAGGTCTCATTATGTTGCCCAGGCTAGTCTTGAACTCCTGGGCTCAAGCAATCCTCCTGCCTTGGCCTCCTAAAGTGCTGGAATACTAAGTGTGAGCCATCATGCCCAGAAGCAATGACTTGTTAAAACCACTGAAGGTAGGTTCCAGGTCCCCGCAACAAGAAACAAGCTTGTTACCAGAGTCATACCTTACTCAAAGAAGTCTTAAAATCTGTGCTTTCTCTTTTTACAATAAAAAAAAGTTACTTGGAAAACATCTGACATTCTATGTTTATCTTAACCCCATAGATTTCCAAGGAAATAGTGCTAAGAAAAAAGTAAATCCAAGGTCATTTCTCTCCAGAGAGACAGAAGGGGTGTTGTTAACCCTTTCTTCTTAATGGCTAGATGGAGAAAAGCTTAATTCACACCTCATAATATATCCAAAAATTAATTATAATTAAATTAAAGACCCTAATATAAATAGTAAAACTTTCAAACTGATAGAAGGACAAGACCTAAAAAGTACAAATAATTGCAGGGGTAGGTGGAGGGGGGATTTTCTGTTCAATGAAAATCATCAAAGACAAGAATTAACAAGCCGGGCTCGGTGGCTCAGCCTGTAATCCCGCGCCTTGGGAGGCTGAGGTGAGTGAATTGCCTGAGCCCACAGGTTCGAGACCCGCGTGGGCAACTTGGCAAGACCTCATCTCTACAATAAAAAAAAAAAAAAAAAAAATTAGCCGGGTGTGGTAGCGCGTGCCTGTAGTTCCAGCTAGTTGGAAGGCTGAGGCAGAAGGATCACCGGAGCCCAGCAGGTCGAGGCTGCGGTGGCTGGGAGCCGTCACTGCACTCCAGTCTGGGTGACAAAGAGAGACTCCAACTCAAAAAAAAAAAAAAAAAAAGAATTAACAAATGACAAGACCAAGTTATTTCCCAACATCTGAATCTGACAAGGAAATGATATCTAGAACAAAGAATTTCTTGAACTGTAATCAGCAACAAAGAGAAAAACTTAATGAAAAAAGGAGAAAATTATAAGTAAAGGTAATACACAGAATCAAATATCAGAATGAGCAAACACACATGCTTACCATCATTAGATATCAGATAATGCAGATTAAGAAAAAATACAATTTTACACACACCAGATTAGCAAAAGTCAGAAAATATCAAATTCTGCTGAAGATGTAGAGAAAATGAAACCCGCATGTCTTGCTGGTAGAAAGGAAAACTGGTATAACCATTCCTGAGAACAATCCAACATTATTTACTTAAATCAAACATGCAAGACTGTCACTAAAGTCTCACTTCTGCTGCACTCCACACACACACACAAAGTGTATATAAGTCTCCTACATACAAATGAATTCTGTTCCAAGAGTGTGTTTGTAAGCCCAATTTGTTCATAAGTCCAACAAAGTTAGCCCAATACCCAACTAACACATTCGGTTATATAGTACTATATTGTAATAGGTTTATAATACCATTCACACGAATAATACATAAAAAACAAAAAAAATAAAGAAAACATTTTTACTCTGACAGTACAGTACCTTGAAAAGTATAGTAGTTCAGTACAGTACAACAGCTAATATACAGGGGCTGGCATCACATTCACATCTTTGAAAGTTCACAATTTGAAGGTTTGTATGTAGGGGACTTACTGCACCAGTCATTCTACTCTAGGACATATATATCAAAGAAATGAAAGGGCAGATTCATAGGAAGACATATACAAGCTTGTACAAATGACAATAGCTGGGAACAACCTAAGTGCTTAAGAGGAAAAGATAAGCTTTGGTATGTGAACACAATAGAATAATATGCACCAGAGGCATTTATATAAATAACATGGAAGGTCTTCAAAACTTAATATTTTTGAAAGTTAGAAGCAGAATACAATTTATACCAAAATATCATTTATATAAAATTTTAAGACTTACATAAAATAAGTATCATTATTTTTTTTTTCAAGGAAATATATCCAAAATATGAATGATGACTTAGAAGAAGAAACTTTAAGTAGGGGATGTGAAGAATGGAACTGCAGGCAAGAAATGAATAAAACTACTCAGGTAAAATAAAATAGAACACAAGCATATCTTTTTGAAACAAAAATATTGGTGTCATTAATGAAGAGTAAGATTAATGACTGACTCAATTCCGGATACTTGAGGTCCTTAAATAATAAAGCAAAACACTTATTTTACATGAGCAGAACACTTTTAAGACTTAAGTTAGCTTACTTAACATTATCTCTTAAAATGTGAAAAACTATATATGAGGTAAACTGTAGTAAGAACCCTACAGGATTCATGAGTTAGTTAACCTTAAAAGAAAGTTAATTTTCCCTAGAAAGATACACTAAATAAAAAGCTATACAATGTAAAAGGATGTTTTCCAGAAATACTGAGAAAATAGAGTTTCTTGTATTGAACAAATATTCCAATGCACTTTTCTAAGGTAGACTATTCTGATATTTGGGGAAAATAAGTTTAAATTACATTTTATAAATAAAAGTGAACTAATTTTAATTAAATATGTGTGAATCTAAAATTCTAGACTGATATGCCCTGTGACACATTTACAGGATTTAAAAAGTACACATGGAAAAACTTATAAAGCATATACTTTCCCTAACATCTTACTTTTGATTGTGCTATATGTTTTTTAAAAAGCACTCTCATGTGAGGCAGATGTAGCAGCTATCCCCAATCTTATCAATGAGGAAACTGAGAAACAAACAATGGGACTTAAATCTTATAGTAAATAGTGGTATCTAGACTTGAAGGCTTAATTTTATTTAATTCACCTGTAGGTGATTTTTATATAAATGTAATATTTTTCTTTAAATTACAAAGAAATAGAACAGACACATTGGTTTTCAGTAAGTAATATATACAATGATATAAAGAAAAAGAGATTTTATGTTATTTCTAAACCTGTAAGAGTTAACAGTTTATTTTTTAAAGTCAATCAAGTTTAATAAATTTTTATTTTTTCAGTAAAAGTAACTTCACAATGTATTTAAAATAAAAATATAACTGGATTCAGTTGCTTTTGTTTTTCCATTAAAGAACAGCTGTGTTCAAATAAATGTGTAATGACACACTGACAGTCTAAATCAAGTACCTAAAGGCTAAAACATGAAAATTTATAGTTATTTTACCATTTCCTTTCTGAACTGATAAAATACAATCAGAAAAAGTAAAAGAAACATGTTTTATTCTTGTAATTATGATTTATTTTATTTAACTGAAAATGTTTGAGTTTTAGTTAGTAATTTCTGCAAATTTATACTCCTTAAATAAGTTCCTAAAAATAATATTGGAGCCTTGAACATTACACTTACTCTAAAAAAAAATTATTCTAAAACTGTCATAATAAAAAAAAGTCACAAAATTTCTCTGCTTATTCTAGTCTTAAGTTACTTTTCTTGAATTTTAATAGAAAGGAAATTTTCAGACAGAATATCACACATGTAATTTAGCATATTTAATCAAATAATACACATCAGGTGAAACTGTCTTATCATTCACTTTGTGCTATAATCCTCTCCTTAGCATCTTTAGTGGTAGTTACAAATTCTATCCCAATAATTCATCTTTTCTAACTTATATAGCTGTCCCAACATTTCACTTCTACCTTATTTCTAGCATTCTATTTAGATGTCTCAATACCAAATTTAATAATTTATTTTATCAAAAATTTGCTTTAAGAACAAAATTTTCATAAATTCTCTAACAAATCAAAGTAGAACCTTCAACTGTAGAACACAAATGAAAAATAATATACCAGAAACTTTTTTTTCCAACCTGAAGGCTAATACTTGGTGTTAGAAAACTGGCCTAAGATAAATAAATTTCACTCTAAGTAGTTTTTTCTGCACAGGGTAAGATTTCTATTTTAAATGATGTTACTTATTAAAAATTTGTCATTTCAGAAAAGGGTTTCACATGGAGCCTTTAGTAAAGTTCTTCTATGCTTGTATATATTTAGTTCCTGTATGTTTTAGTTTGAAACTGTTGTAGAATTACTTGTTTGGTGAGAATAAACTCTAAAGAAAGACAAAAATACTAAATCTTAATCTTTATCAAACAATTCACAAGTTTTCAACAAATTCTACAAATGTATTCTTGTATATCTGTATTTCTGGTAGTATTCTGTGTGTAGTATGATCACAGCAAGTATACAAACTTTCCAATTTTCTGGGGGAATATTCAGCATACTAAAAGTTAGCTGTATTTAAAATCATTATGAACAAAAAAACATGTCAAGTACCATTATCATATTCTAAATGGCAATTAAGCTTTAATTTATAGTCTCAGTAGTAAAAACTAAGCCTAAAAGAAATGTCCATCTAATGTGACACATTTTCAATGTTTAAGAGCATCCTGAATATGGAATTTTAAAAAGTAGTTATATTAGGTAGAAGCAGAGAATCTATGAAGAGATTAAAAATCATTACTGTTAGAAATGATTATGTCATTAAATACAAACTCAGAGAACTGGAGTCTTGGTTGAAGAAAAGGAAAATAAACATTTCATATATTCTGATAAATCCAGGATGAAAACCAGTCACATTATAAAGGGATAGTTATATAATCCTCAGAAGAAATGGTAACAATTTTTAAGAAATATACATTTCAGACTTTTTACTAAGAGAGGAAACCATTAGTCTATCATTCTAGAACCATATCCTTCAGAATGCTTCTTGTAACCTCTCCAAGATAAAATTTTAAAAGTATAATAAAATATAATAGCATTAGTTGTTTGTGGGTGAAAAATATAAACCCAACACTGGATATTATGCAGATAAGAAAATTTTATTATTCAGATTATTTAAGGTTGTAAAAAAATTAGCCTTTTTGCCTGTTCTCAACTTCTGAGGATTCTAAGTCAATTATGCTAGAACTTTGAAAAGCACTAAAGATCCCTATTGTAGCAAACTGTGCATTCTATATAGTTTGTCAATCTTACTCTTTCAGTAAACTTAGGGATTTAAATAAGATGAAATGATAACAGTCTCCATAATCTTCAAATCTAGGTGAAACAAATATCTTCATGGTCCAATAACTTGTAAAATGTAACCAGGTCACTAGACCAATATACTAGTGTACAACTTTATAATCTCTAGCAGCAAAACACCTGTAATAGCCAATAACAAATATTTTCATTGGATTGTAGATTAATTTCTTTATGAGAAATAATATTAAAAAGTACTGTAAAGTATTGTTCAACTGCAGGCAAAGATGAAAGATATCAAAGATCTTGTTTATCTCCACGTTTCCCAGTGGAATCAGATGCAACTGGAACCTTGTTAGTTTCAACAAAAACAGATTCAAAGGCAGCTTCCTGTTCATCAGCAGCTGTGGCTCCTTTACTTAGCGTTGGGTTGGTAAAAGATTGTTGCTGCTTGGAAATTGTACTTGATTCCATCGTTTTCCTACCTCTTCTTTTACCAAGAATTTTGACATAATTTGCAGGTATGAGTCCTGTTGTTTGACCATCTAGACTAGCCAGAAGCCAACCACGCACTTTGGGTTGCTGTTCTGATGGAAAAAAAGACAGTCTTGTAATTACGGTATACTTTCGAGGTACATATAATACCGATGGTAAGATATATTAAGTAAAAATCTGTTACACTTATATAATATATTCAAAATCAAATGCTGAGTAGGCTTAACAGTTCTAGGGTCTATCCTTATAATTTATATTTTTTATTTTATATGTACTAAATATTTCCTTCTACCATGATGAACATAAAATTTATATCAGTTGGTCCATTCAGAGGGTAAGAAGATTTAGTTTTCTCAAAACTGAAAACATCAATGTCTTTCACATTTTAAATCTGACCAGGTGGGGTGGCTCATGCCTATAATCCCAGGGTTTTAAGAGGCTGAGGGAAGAAAGATTGTTTGAGGTCAGGAGTTTGAGACTATCTGGGCAACATAGCAAGACCGTGTCTCTTAAAAAAAAAAAAAGAATCTAAGGAATGAATAGGGTAAGCCAGGAATACGTATAGAAATATATACCTTTAGGCTGAGTGTGGTGGCTCAAGCTTGTAGTCCCAGCACTTTGGGAGGCCGGGGTGGGGGGGACTGCCTGAGCCCACAGGTTCAAGAACAGCCTGGACAACTTGGCAAAATCTCATCTCTACAATACATCAAAAAATTAGCTGGCATGGGAGCATGCACCTGTAGTTCCGGCTACTTGGAAGGCTGAGACAGAAGGATCACCTGAGCCTAGCAGGGGACGCTGGGGTAGCCGTGAGCGTGCCACTGCACTCAGGCCTGGGCAATGGAGTGAGACTCTAACTCAAAAACAAAAAAAAAGAAAGAAAAGAAATATATACATTTAAGCAGTCAGCTTTTTAAACATATGTTTGGCAAAAATATAAAAATACATTCCATGTGAACAGTCGTAGTGATTAAAAACACAGGTTCTTAAGTAAAGCAAGCCTAGATTCATAGCTCAGTTCTACCATAGCTTAGCTTTGTGCTACTGGACAGTTTGTTTATTTTGAGTCTTAGTTTCCTCATGTGTAAAACAAGGAAAGGATAATAATAGTACCACTTCACAGTATTATTTTAAGGATTAAGTGAAATATGTAAAATACAGTACCTTGTACATAGTAAGTACATTATCAATGACATCTGTTATTATTACTAGTACTATATTAACAAAATGTAGTGTTTTGCAATAAACCTGAATCCCCACAAATATGTTAAAAAACACACAAAAATTATGATACTCATTACTGGAGTGTCAATCAAGATCAGACAAGGATGCTTAGATGATGCTAGATAATTCCTTTGGCAGATTAGATTTATTACATTTAGTACTTACCTCATGTTTTTGTGTGAGGATTAGCAGAGTTTAAAATTCAAGTGTTTTGAACTTAGAAGAGCCTATATAAACAGTTCTTATCTCAGTGAATTTTTTTTTTTTGAGTCAGGTTCTTATCCTGTAACCCAGGCTGGGATGCAAATGGCACCATCACAGCTCACTGATGGGACTACAAGCATGTGCCACCACATCCAGATAGATTTTTTGTTTTTCTTGTAGAGACGAGGTATCACTATGTTGCCCAGGTTGGTCTCAAACTCCTGGCCTCAAGTGATCCTCCCACCTCAGCCTCCCAAACCACATCTGGCTAACTCAGTGAAATATTATTGGAACAACTCTGTTGGGGCATTTTTCCTTGGCTCCCCCAGTTTTGGAAGGTCTAAACTGACATGAAACATAAAAGAGTTTTTTTTTTTTTTGAGTCGGAGTCTCACTCTGTCCCCCAGCCTGGAGTGCAGTGGCACGCTCACAGCCACCGCAGCCTTGACCTGCTGGGCTCAGGTGATCCTTCTGCCTCAGCCTAGCTGGAACTGCGCCACCATGTCTGGCTAATTTTTTTGATTTATTGTAGAGATGAGGGCTCACCATTTGCCCAGGTTGGTCTCGAACCTGGTCCCCTTGCCTCCACCTCTCAAAGTGCTGGGATTACTGGCGTTAAGTCACCACGCTCGGCTATGAAAGAGTTCTAGTAACTACCTCAAAGTTAACCAACAATGAACAAACCCCTTTGCTGTAATTTTTAATCCTACATTTATAAATATTAAAAATTCAAAGATAATAGCAACTTATTCATGATTTGTTACCTTTGAGAGCTAAGTTTAGCATATCACCAGCCCGGAAAGAAATTTCTTCTTCAGATACGCCAACAAAATCATATTCTGCTCTAGCAACTACATGGTCATCCTCACCACTTGCCCAGTTGATGTTGTCTGTAAGCCAAATTAAAAATTAAGAATAGGTTAGTAAAATTTACCAAAGAAAATTGCAGATATTTCACTGGATATGGTTTGCAAACTGCATAAATTTATTTGCCAGGAGAAAAGTCTTCCCCCTCAAATAAAGCCTATAATGAACACTATGTTAGATCAACAATACATTCATTAGGGCAGCAGTCCCCAAACTTTATGGCATCAGGGACTAGTATCATGGAAGACAATATTAGAGGGAGGGGATAGTTTCAGTGTGATTAAAGTATATAACACTTATTGTGCACTTTATTTCTATTATTACATTGTCATATATAATGAAATATCTATACAACTCACCATTTAAAAAAAAGAGGTGCAGATGGAAGTGGCAAATGGAAATGGTAATGGGTAGGCCACAAGTGGACTAAAATAAGTGTGGGATTCTGACTTACATCTTGCCAACAGATGCGGTTGTCCAACTAAAGTACATCAACTCACTTGTTACTCACTGATAGGGTTTTGACATGAGCCTGCAAGCAAGCAACTTATTATGGTCTCTGTACAGTCAAACCTCACTGCTAATGTTCATCTGTATTTGCAGCCTCTCATCAGGACTAGCATCACTGCCTCAGCTCCACCTCAGATCATCAGGCATCAGATACTCACAAGGAACATGAAACCTAGATCCCTCATGTATGCAGTTTGCAAGAGTTAGAGCTCCTATGAGAATCTGATGTTGCTGCTGATCTGACAGAAGATGGAGCTCAGACGGTAATAAGAGCAATGGGAAGCGGCTGTAAATGCAGATAAAGCTTTGCTTGTTCACCTCCTGCTGTGTGGCCTGGTTCCTAACATGCCACGGACCTGTTAGTTTGGGGACCCCTGTACTAGGATATCTATTACATACTTTTTCCTTTAAGCTCCAGATCCCTTACTTTAAGCCAGGGGTTAGCAAAATGTTTTTTGTTTTTGTAAAAGGTCAGGTAATAAATATTTTAAGCTTTGCAGGCCAAGAGACAAAATAAAGGCTATTGTACAGTTACTTTTATAACATGAGAAAAACATTTCCATAAATTTTTTATTGGTAAAATTCAAAATATAATAACTGAGTTCTTTTTTGTAATGCAGGTCTACTTAGAAGTTAATACTCAGAAGAATGGAATATTTTGGGGTTTGATATTTCACTTAATTAGGGTTTAATTGCAAATATTCATTTGCTAATGCTAATTTGTAACATGATTTGAGGTACTTCATCTTTGAAAATGTCTTTTCACACAGATAAGTACTGCCAAATCCTGATATCAAGCCATGAGCATGGGGTTTTAATTGAGCATATTCATTACTTGGAAGATTAACAGACTAGAATATAAATTTGCTAAATCATTCTCTTGATATTTGCCTTTTACCACGTCATTACATTGCAGATTAATCACTTCCAAATGAAGATTAAGTGGAAGCTCCTCAATTGCACAGTTAAATGGATTTTGAAATATGCAAATTTCCTTTGTGCTTGCAAAGAGGTCCAAAAAATGCCCTGGCACTACAGTATGGGCTTGGAAAATGTATCTGCTGCAAACTTGCATGTGAACAGAGACACTACTTCTTGTTTTAACTTCTGATAGCCTGGAAGGTGTATAAAGCAGTGTGATTCAACTAATGTTAGCTGTTGTCAAAATAACTTTACTCCAGCATAAGTTTTGCATATAAGCAATGTTCTGCTTTATGAGTTTAGGTCAAATTCACTAAAAGTATAAGGGGGGACCCCCCAAAAACTGAAATGTATTAAGAAATTGTGTATTTATTCTTACATGTTTAAACTTCAATCACCTTCAAAGTACTTGCCATTTGATGCAATACGCTTACCAACATGTTTTTTCCATTGCTCAGAATAGTTTTTGAACTCATCAATTTTGATGCCTTTTAGTGCTTCTGGTGTTTTTTTGTTTCGCCTTTTCCACATTGGCAAAACATTTCCCTTTGAGGATGTTTTTCATTCAGGGAAACAAAAAAAGTCACCCGGAGCAAGAAATGGTGAATAGGAGGGTGGATCATGGGGTCATGCTGGTTTTGGTCAAACATTGCTGAACAGGCAGCAAGGTGTGGGTAGGTGCACTGTCATGGAGGAAGAACCAGTCACCTGTTTTGCCACAACGTGGGATGTTTCTTCCACAAATCATGACACAACCTTCTCAAAACTTGCAGATAAAAACTTTTATTGACCAGAACAAATTCTGAGTGTACTACAAGGGTCAGATAATTCTGGGTTTTTTGGGGTCCCCCTTCATATAACTAAGTCCTCAGCAAAAGCCGATTTCCAAAGCCACTAGTCGTTTAATAATGAAGGTGGCTCTGTTCAGACAAGTTTCAGTCTTGGCTTCAATCTCAACAACAACAACCTAAGCTTCGTTAAGCCATTGAATTGTGTGGTAGGGCAAGTTAGGATCTTTAGTGTCTACAAAAATTCACATGGGTCTATCACAAGAGTGAATCGAATTTACCTTGCTACTACTAGCTCAAGAACACATGGTAAATTCAAATATTTTCTGCAATTTATCTAATGATGACTAATACAATGAATAACCATAGACTTAAAAAACTGTATTTTCAGGCAACCCCTTGGGTCCCCTCCCACTGTGGGAGCTTTTCTGTCCTCTCAATAAATCCTGCTTTCAAAAAATCAAAACAAAACTATATTTTCAAAAGCTTCATAAATTTTGTCAAACTAAGACTTATTCTATTCCACATTTTCCCCATCATCAGTTGTAATATATCTTAGCAGATTCCACCTCAGGCTGTAATGAATTAGTGTTTTCAACTTCTTTGAAAATATTCTTGCCTATAGTGGCACCATGCAAACTACTCATGGAGGCTAATTTTTCAGTTACTTCCAATTCATCATTGACTTCTCAAATAAACAACTTAGCAGTATTGTTTTAATCTGCTTTATGTTGTTGTAACAATATTACAGACTGGGTAATTTATAAACAATAGAAGTTAATTTTGGTCATGGTTCTGGAGGCTGGAAAATCCAAGATGAAGGGGTTACATCTGGTAAGGGCCTTCTTGAAATGTCTTAACACGGAGGAAAGCATCACACGGCAAGACAGTGTGTGTGAGAGAGCAAGAGAGAGCCAAATTAGTTTTTATAACAAACTCACTCTCGAAAGAATGAATGAATCCCACAATAACAGCATTTAATTATTCATGACTTAATTACCTCTTAAAGGCCCCACCTCTCAATACTGTGGCACTGGGGATTAAGTTTCCAATAAATGAACTTTGAAACATTCAAACCATAGCAAGCATCAATAATTGTTAGTCATCATAAGCCAAGGGAAAACATTCTAATCATTTGCCTTGATTTAAGTTGGCCATGTTGTTCTAAATGTTGTCAATTCTTACTGAAAGGTTATTAATCTTAAACAAGTTTACTTTCTCTGGACACATTTCTTTGGCTGTTGCAATAACTACCCATAAAATACTTTCCTTGCCTGGCTAACAAACGAACCTCTCAGAAACTTATTTTAGTTGCAGGCTTATTTTCATTTTTGGTTTTTTTGGGAGGAAGTTCTGCTGTGATGAGATTTCCATCTTAAATTTTCTAATTTTTCTGACTTTTTATTTTCCATCATGAGTGCTCAGTCTGGTAATGTTGATGTGTAATATATCCACTTAACATATCTATAGTGTCACTGCATAATAAATACAGTGCTTTGGCATCTAATCAATTCAAACTATACTGTGCTTTAAAAGTATGATACTCAAAGTCTACTTTTCTTGTGCACCATATATGCATTCATAATTTTTTTAAAAATTGGTATAACAATGTGTTACTCAACATGCGTTAAGTTATGACTAAGTTGAGATTTATAGTGTGCAGAGCAGAAATGAAGCAAGAGAGTCCCACATATGGTCTCAGTGCAAATTATCCAATTCTGCTGTTACAGGCAAAAGCAGTCACAATAATATGTACAAAAATAAAGGTGGCTGTGTTCCAATAAAACTTTATTAATGAACACAGAAACTGAAGTTTTATATAATTTTCACATGTAACAAATTATTTTGATGTCTAAAATATTCTTTTTTTCCCAACTGCTAAAAAATATACAAGCCATTCTTAGCTTGTGGGCTGTACAAAAACAGAAGCAGGCCAGATTTAGTTCACAGGTCATAGTTTGTCAAACTCCCGCTTTAAATAGCTACAGTGACGGGATATGAGTGTCTTCGATTTGGGTTTACCTCAAAGATCTGTTTCATTACCCATTTCTCCTTCTATTGCCTTAGATGAAGAACTGTCCCTCCTTTGTACCTAGTTCTTTAAGAACACATTCTCTCTTACCTCCTGCAGGAAGTTTCTTCACCATTTAACTTCTCTCTGTGTTTTCCTTATTTACAATTGCTCCTCTACTGACACTTTTCTTTTAGCTCCCAAACATTTTCACCTCTCCCCACTTCTTAAAAAACGAAGCAAAACAAAAACTGAAAACCACCACAACTCTATCACTCAACTTGGCTATTCTTTTTTTCTCTCTTTCCATTAATTGCTAATCTTTACTTTTCTCTTTTCACCTTCTGACTTTATTTACCCCTTGTCCCCAGCTACAGTTTATGACTTCTCTCCACTCTATCAAAACTATTTGCTGGAGCTTAATGATTTTCAAATTGCCATATCTAATAATCTTTGCTCAGTTCTTGATCTTATTATGGTCTTGTACATCACTCATCATCCTTCTTCTTGAAACTTCCTCCCTCCACCTCTGCCTCTATAATGCTGCAGTAATATGGTTCTACTTCTGTTCTTCCAGATTTCCATCTACCTCATTTTCTTTTCTCTGTCTTTCTACCATAGTTACACCATTCATTATAGTATATCTTTTTTTTTTTTTTTTTTGAGTTGGA
>NW_007258891.1:244029-246155 GCF_000164805.1 Carlito syrichta | reverse complement strand
CCGCAGCCTCAACCTGTTGGGCTCTGGCGATCCTTCCGCCTCAGCCTTCCAAGTAGCTGGAATTACAGGCACGTGCTACCACGCCTGGCTAGTATGTATACTATTTCAACTATCATTTCTATGTGGATGACTTAAATCTTTCCCTGCCTCTCTCCTAAGATACTGTCTTGTCTTTTAAACTGTTTTTTGAGCTGGGCACAGTGGCTTATGCCTGTAATCCCAAGACTTTGGGAGGCAGAGGTGAGAAGATTGCCTGAGCTCAGGACCAGCCTGGGCAATTTGGCAAGACTTTGTTTCTACAATAAATAAAAAAATTAGCTGGGTGTGCTGGTGTGTGCCTGTAGCCCCAGCTACTTGGAAGACTGAGGCAAAAGGATTGCCTGAGCCCAGCAGGTTGAGGCTGCAGTAGCCGTGAATGTGCTACCACACCCCAGCCTGGGTGACAGAGTGAGACTCTGAGCATAAAACAAACAAAAAAATTGCTTTTTGAAACTTTCTCAAATTCCACTTGAATGTTCTACTGCCACATCAAACTCAATATAAGCCCAATCAAATTAATAATAATCACTCACAAACCAGTTATTCCACAGGACTTCTCTCTACTTATTTTATTGACTCTTACTGCAAATAGACATCTACAATCTGATTCCATCTCAGGGATCATGTCACTGCCACTCTAAGCCAAGCCACTATCATTTCTCACTTGAATGAGAATGACTTTCCTGATTGGTCTCTTCTGCCCTAGTTCTACCTAAAAACCACTCTTAGCAAAAGGTTTTCTTTTTAAAACCCAAGTCAGATCATATTATTCTTTTGCTCAAAAATCTGTGATGGCTTCTGATTTCAGAATAAAAGACAATGTTGTTACCAATGCCTACAACTTATACCATCTATCTACTGTGCTCTTCTCTGCCTCGTCTCTTGCTACTCTCACTTTGCTCCAACCACACTGGTCTCTTTACTGTTCACATGACATACCAGGCACACTGCCACTTAAATACCTTTGTAATTGTGTCTCAAACCCTCTTCCCTCAAAGAGCTATGGGGCTTATTCTCTCACCTCTTTCAGGGAGACCTTCCCTGACTACATATAACCCTGTTCCTACTCCTTGCACTCTCAACATTCTTTCCTGTTTATTTTTTTCTTATGGCATTTAGTACCTTCTGATTTACCATATATTTTATTTGTTTACTGTCTCTCCCCATTAGATTGCCACAAGAGTGGGGATTTTTAAAAATCCATTTTTTCATTGCTATATCCCTAGCTCCTAGAACTATCTGGTATGTAGTAGGCAGCCGACAAATATTTATTGAATTAACAACCATTAATTCATTAACAAAGAATAATAATAATTAATTTTTAAAAACCCCAAACACAAATTTAAAGGTCTAGGGCTTTTTTTTTTTGAGTCAGAGTCTCACTTTGTCACCCAGGCTGGAGTGCAGTGGTATGCTTATGGCTACCACAGTCTAGACCTGTTGGGTTCAGGTGATTCTTCCGCCTCAGCCTTCCAAGTAACTGGGACTACAGGCATGTGTCACCATATCCAGCTAATATTTTGAGTTATTGTAAAGACGAGGTCTCACCAAGTTGCCCAGGCTGGTCTCAAACCCCTGGACTCAGGCAATCCTCTTGCTTCTGCCTCCCAAAGTGCTGGGATTATATGCTTGAGCCACCACGCCAAGCTCTAGGGCTTTGTGATTCCTCCTTTCCTTTATGTGCCACATTCAGTCAGTGACTACATCCACTAAATCTATTATATCAGTACTGCTTCTCACACATGCTAGTTTAGGACTTCATTATCTCTTATCCAGTCTAGTGCAAAAGCATCACAACTGATGTTGCCAACTAATAGATATCTATTAAGCACCTTCTGTTGGCCAAGCAGGTTGTTTGATATTGGGAATACAAAGATAAACACAATCCAAATCCTTTATTCATCTTACCATCTAATTTCAATCTGTTTTAACCTCTACTGATTTATCTTAAACACTTCAAACTGACCTCTTTAAAGCTATTTTATGGCAGGGTGCAGTGGCTCATGCCTATAATCCCAGCACTTTGAGAGGCCGAGGTGAGAGGATTGCCTGAGCCCAGGGGGTCAAGACCAGCCTGGGCAACTTGG
>NW_007258891.1:214539-243945 GCF_000164805.1 Carlito syrichta | reverse complement strand
TCCAGCCTGGGCGACAGAGTGAGACTCCAACTCAAAAAACAAACAAACAAACAAAAAACTGTTTTATATGTTTGCCACAACCTGCTTAAAAACAAACATATACAAACTATCAAAAACCCATCCATTCCTTAATACACGAAGATTAAGGCTCATAATGGCAAGGTCTTCTACTATTAGCTCCAACCTAACTTCTCAGCATTATTTCTTAGAGTAATATCCTTTTATGCAATACTATAGGACAACTGCTGAACATATCTCATATTTTTGTTCCTAAGCTGGTCCATCCGTTTGACAGTCTTTGTTTCCTTATCTAACAAAGGATGAAAGGTTACCCATCTTTAAAAAATCTAATTCAGATGCCATTTCTTCCTGGATACCATTGCCAAAAATATTAGGCTCACTTTTCTAAAATGAGCTAGTACTCTGTACCAGTTGATAGATGACGGGCTTAACAGTTATGCAGTTCTACTTTTGTTTATGATTATGCCTTATTAAAGATGTGACCCTGAGTGAGTTCTCTAAACCTCAGTATTGTCATTTGTAAAATGAGGATAATTCCTATCTTTCTGGGTTATTGAAATAATTAAATGAGATAAAATACACAATATATCTAACAGTGTCTTGCATATTTTAAAAAAGGCTCAAGAAACCTTATGTCTGTTCACAATTGTCATATTCCTTACCACACTCTTTCTGCCTCATCATAATTACCTGTCTATGTTTCTTAATCCTCTCTCTCCCACTACGTTTTAGAAAGATAGAGATTATGCCCTTGTGTATCTTTGTATCCTCCACAGCACCAAGTTCTGTACCTTGTAAATAGTAAGACAATATATACTGTTAAACTGAACTAACAATAAATAAACCAGCAAATCTGTTTCTGTGATATATTCCTCTTTCAGTTTTGAAGCTCCTAAATTAAAATATAACTGGGTCAAAACAGTAAATACAAATGAATAGAAAGCAAGCTAATTTAACAAACCTATTCTTAAAATTTGAGATTATTATATGGTTCTGAACCCATTCACTTACTGTTCTCTTACCTGTTACTTCATCACTGTGGGTAGACAGCAGTTTCCAGATGAGGTAAGGACCACCAAGGACAACAGCAAAGAACAAGAATATTGGCCAAGATTTTGCTGAGTTAGCTGATCGGTCCTCAGCACCAAGGCACGCCACAGTTCTTTCACTTTCTGCCCACAGGTCCTCATTCTCAGAGCCTCTTCTTAAACCTAACATCTGCTGTAACCGTCTGTAAAGATACCGTATAGTCCTAACTAATGCAAAAGCTGAAAAAACCTTCGTAAAATGTATTTTTAATCTGGAAAAGTGATTTGCTACATCCAATACAGCCCTGAAACTGTTATAGACTGCTGAAAAGGTAGCATCCATCATCATACTGACAGAGGTAAAGGCATGCACAATACTTTCAATGGACTGAAATGCACCTCTGCTGCTTTCTTCAGCTTGCTGAACAAATCTACTGGGTGGAAGATCATCTACACGGAGGCGGTTATACCCCAACCCATTATATCCATAACTATAAGGGCTATAGCTTCCATAAAATGCATTTCCATAGGCACCATATCCAGAAGAAAATGAGCTGTAAGCAGGTCTGAAAGTGTTCACATTGCTGCTTCCTGCCTGCTGTGATGGCCTTGGAAGAATAGGTGGGGGCACTCTGGTAAGTGTTGGTTGTCCAGGTCTTGTCACTAAAGTAGGACCCAAATCAGCAGATCTAAAACCAAAAAAGGGTTCAAAATGGTTACTTAAGTACACAATCAATTCAATTCAAAGTAATTATTCAACATCTCCTATATGCCTAGTACCATGACAGATTCTACTGAAGATGTTTTAAGAATAAAGAATAAACCAGGCATGGTGGCTTATGCTGTAATCCCAGCACTTGGAAGGTGGCGACTAGAGGACTGCCTGAGTCCAGGGGTTTGAGACCAGCCTGGACAATTTGGCAAGACCTTGTATCTACAATAAATTTTTAAAAAATTAACTGAGTGTGGTAGTACATGCCTGTAGTTCCAGCTACTTGGGAGCTGAGGCAGAAGGATACCCTGAGCCCTGTAGGTAGAGGCTGAGGTGGTTGTGAGCAAGTCACTGCACTCCAGCCTGGGTGACAGAGTGAGACTCCGATTAAAAAAAAAGAGAATAAAGAATAGGGCTGGGTGTGGTGGCTCATGCCTGTAATCCCAATGTTTCGGGAGGCTGAGGCAGGAGAACCATTTGAGCCCAGGAGTTCAAGTTTACAGTGAGCTATGATCAAGCCACTGCACTCCAACCAAGTTGACAGAGCGAGACTCTGTCTCTAAAAAATAAATTAATTAAAAAAGAATAATTTCTAATATTCAGATGCTTAGAATATCATTGTTAAGACAAAATGAGTAAGATAAAATAGCTGATTAAACTCTGCAATTTTCTTGTTTATTTATGCTGGCATTATTAATAGAGTCATGTGTCACTTAACAACAAGAATATTTTCTGAGAAATGCAATGTCAGGCAATGTTGTTATTGTTCAAACATCACAGAGTCTACTTACATAAATCTAGGATGGTATAGCCTACTACACACCTAGGCTATATGGTATACCTATTACTCTGGGCTACAAACCTGTACAACTTATTACTATATTAAATATTGTAGGCAATTGTAACACATTGGTAAGTATTTGTGCATCTAAACTTATCTAAACATAAAAGGTACAGTGAAAATACAGTATTATAATCTTATGGGACCACTGTTGTATATGTGTTCTGTCATTGACCAAAACATTGTAAAGTGATTGTATTATCACATATTATGTGACTGTATTATCTTTATCCTGTGGTTACTTTTTTAAGACACTCATCCATTTTCTCAAGGTTAGTTACTAGATATTTGTCCATCCTTGCACCTAAATGGCATTACTGTAATTACTATAGTTTTATAATAGGACTTAATATCCAATAAAACAAGTCCTTCCACATTGCTCTTAGTCTTCAAGAATGTCTTGGCTATTGATCCTTGTATTTCCATATAAATTTCATAATGAGAGCTTCAAGTTCTATACCCTTACTCTCAAAAAACCCTATTGAGATTCTGTTTGGGATTACATTGAATCTACAGATTAACTTGAAGTAAATCAACATCTTTATAATATTGGTAGTCGCAATTCATAAACACAACAAATGCTCAATTTATTTAGGTCCTTTAAAGACATTTTTTGCTGGTGTGGTAGCTCAAACCTACAATCCCAGCTACTCAGGAGGCTGAGGCAGGAGGACTACTTGAGACCAGGAGTTTGAGACCAGCCTGGGCAACACAGTGAGACCCTAGTCTCTAAAGAATAAAAACAATTCACAGGATGTGGTGGCCATATGCCTGTAGTCACAGCTACTTGGGAAGCTGAGGCAGAAGGATCACTTGAGCCCAAGAGATTGAGACTGCAGTCAGCTATGATCTCACCACTCCAGACTAGGCGACAGGGCAAGACTTTGTTTAAAAAAAAAAAAAAAAAAAAAAGATTATTCTCAATGTTCCAAGAAAAATCACTTAACCGAGTCTCAATGTTTTATAGTTCATTGTGTGGAGGTTTCACTTTACATTTATCCCTATACATTTAACTTTTTATCCTACTGTAAGTGGAATCTTTCCTTTTTTCTTTTGTAAGTTGTATCTTTCTAAAATTACTTTCTTGCTATTATATCAAAATAACTGATTCTTTTATATATGGTCATTGTATTCTTATTTTGTAGCCTTATTTTGAATTATCCTCTTGCATTTTCTAGACTCTTAAGGATCTGCAGTCACATTGTATATGAATAATAACAGGCTTATTTCTTTCTTTTCAATTTTACAGCTTTTATTATTAAGGTATTGCACCTTGACTAGAAGTGATAAGACATCCACCTCACTTCTCGTCAAGGTGCAATACCTTGAAGTGATAGCTGATATCCTTGTCTTATTCCTGACCTCAAGGGGAAATTTTCAACATGTCACTACAAATTATGTTTACTGTAGGTTTGTTACAAATTTAGTAGTTCCTCTTCTATTAGCTTCTGAAAAAGTCTGTGTAATTATTTCTTCTTTAAAAGTTTGTACAATTCACCAGTGAAGTCATATAGAGCTGGAATTATCTTAGTGGAAAAGGTTTTAATTATGAATTCAATTTGTTTACACGTCTGCCTCTTCTACCACAGGTAAACTCATGGACATAAGATGTTTCCTTGTTTCTCCATTACCTACCATAGGGATTAGCATATACAAGGCACTGACATAAACACTGTGCTGGAGTTTCTCATTAGTTAATATTTAATGCACATGCATAAAAATTATTAATATGCATTATTATACAGCATTGCACTGCTTCATAAATTGTAAAGAATACATTACTTTTTAAAAATTACAGAGAATTTAAACATTCAATAGATAAAAAAGCTTTTCTCTTATTCTTTTCTGCTTGTGGCACACATAAGTGCATCCAGTACCCGTGGTATATTCTTGCTTTTTATTACAACCTGTATAAATGAACAACTAACTAGGTCTACAACTTAGAAGGACAAATGATGTGTTCTCAATGTTAAATGTGCAAAGTCTCCCTTCCCCAACTTTATTTTGATCTAGCAACTGCTATCAGTGTTGCCACATTTGCTTTCTCTTACTCTCAAGTCTTTTATAAATTGCTGAACCATTTGAAATTAACTCCTAGACTTAATACATTACCCCTAAATACCTCAGCATGCATTTCCTAAGAAAAAAGATATTTCATGCAAAACCATAATGCTATTATCCCATCTTTGAAAATTAACAATAGTTCTGAATCACCTATTATTCAACTGACATTCAGAACTTATCTATATCCCTCAAATGCCTTTAATTAAACAACTTTACTGAGATAAAATTCACCTATCATAAAATTTTAAACTTAGACTTTAAAATTCAACAATTTTTAATATATTCACAGAGCTGTGCACCTATCACCGTATCTAATTCCAGAACATTTTCATCACCTCAAAAAAGAAACCCCATGTTCATTAGCAGCAACTCCCCTACTTCCCATCCCCCCATCCTTGGTAACCACTCATCTACTTTCTCTATAAGTTTGTCTATTCTGTATATTTCACATATAGTTGATTCTTATTACTTAAGACAGTTATGTTCTGTAAAGTTGCTGTGAACTCTGAATTAGCAAATACCAAATCACTGCTCCTGTGCAAAACAAAAGTTTAGGTGCCTGCAAGTCTTTGGTCACAACATCTTCACCAACCATCAATACATATACTTACTTGTTTTATGTGTGTTTCTGTTTAAAGACACTTTACTTAATGTATACTGTTAACTCATTAACAACTCATGGCCAACAGCACTGTAACTCATGCCTGAAAGAAGCTCATCTAACACCTGTATTTTCTCTGTAAGGCACATCACAGTTTTCTTGGGCTTAGGAATACTAGATAGCACTTCAGCACTATGCTTGGGGGCCATTTAAAATAGCAAATCACCATAAAAATGTGAACAACTTCACACTAAACAGATGGTGAAAAGGACAACTGTTTGTAGCATTTAGTTTAGTAAGTTTAGTAAGTAGATCAATTTGAAAATAATGAAGATCTACAGTAAAGGACCCATACATTGTATGTATTTTGTAACTGGCTTCTTTCATATAGCATAATGCTTCCTAACTTCATTCATACTGTAGCATGTATCCCTATGGTAGTCTGTGGGGGAATGGTTTCAAAACGTCCTTCCAACACCAACATCCATGGATGCTCAATTCTCTGATATAAAATAATGGCGTATTTACATATAACCTATATACATCTGCTCATATAGTATATATATTTTTTTGAGATAGGGTCTTGCTATGTTGCCCAGGCTGGAATGCAGTGGCAAGATCATGGCTCATTGCAGCCTCAATCTCCTAGGCTCAAGTAGTCCTCCTGTCTCAGTCTCTCCAGAAGCTAGGACTACAAGTGTGCACCACTATGCCTGGCAGATTTTTTTCTTTTCTTTTCTTACTTTTTTTGTAGAGATGAGGGTCTAGCTATATTGCCCAGGCTGGTCTCAAACTCCTGACCACAAATGATCCGCCCACCTTGGCCTTCTTATATACTTTAAATAATCTCTAGATTACTTATACTACCTAATGTAATATAAATATTTTGTAAATAGTTGTTGTACTGTAGTGTTTAGGAAACAACAAGAAAAAAAGTCTGTACATGTTCAGTCACAACTTTTTTTCCAAATTATTTTTGATCCCCAGTAACAGGAGGAAGGCCAGCTATATTTCATTCCTTTTTATTGCCAAATTATACTTATCTACACATCAGTTGGATATCTGAGCTAGTTCCAGTTTTTGGTTATTACAAATAATGCTGCTATTTATGTATAAGTTTTTATGTGAACATATGCTTTCATACCTCTTGGATATATATCTGGAAGTAAAATTGCTGGGTTATATGGAAAGTCTATGTTTTGAACTTTTGAGAAATTTCCCAGACTATGTTCAAAAGCAATTGTACCATTTTACATTTCTCCACATCCTTGGCAACACTTTTTATTATCTTTTCTATTATGTCCATCCTAGCGCGTATGAGGTGATATTTCATTGTAGATTTGTCTTGCATTTCCCTGATGGCTAATGATGTTGAGCATCTTTCCATGTACTTATTGGTCATTTTGAAACCTTATTTGGAGAAATATCTATTGAGATACTTTGTCCATTTTAAATTGGCCTTTTTATTCTGCATTTTTAAAATTATTGAGCTTTGAATTAAGAGTCAAAATGTCTTTCAAAACTGCTTTTTGAACAAAAATTCATTAAAACTCACAATTGTATTCAGTTTTGTCTCCTCATCTCTTCTAAATAGAACAGTCCCATTTTTTTCATGTCCCTGACTTTCTGAGTCATCCCTCTAGTTTTTTTCTAGAAATGTCCTACACTCTGGATTTGTGTTTCCCCAAAGCGTGGTTTAGCTTGTACCTCTACAC
This sequence comes from Carlito syrichta, assembly GCF_000164805.1. Taxonomy (NCBI): domain Eukaryota; kingdom Metazoa; phylum Chordata; class Mammalia; order Primates; family Tarsiidae; genus Carlito; species Carlito syrichta. The sequence goes on along the minus strand of NW_007258891.1, from coordinate 236,963 downwards.
TATTTCCTGTTAAACTAAGATTACATTTAAATGTTTGGTTAGAATCAGGTTCTATGTTTTTGGCAAGACTAATTCATGGTTGATGATGTTTACTTCATATTGTATTATATCAGGTGGCACATAATGCCAGATTGCCTCATTTGAGATTCTAAGTTTGATAATTTAAGGTGATAACTTTCAGATCTTTTCATTAAAATATATATATTTCCTTTGTAATTAGTATACAGTCTATGGGATGACTTTGGTACCACACAAATATTCAATTTCCCAACAGTTGTTCATTTGATGGTTTAGCATCCATTCGATCTTTGCCTAAATCAAATATTAGATGTGGAACTACAAAATGATAATTTTCTAATCCAGGCTAAAGTTTCAATAGACTTGCATCATAATACTGTAAGCAAGATACCAGAATTCTATTACTTCTTTTTTCTTTTCCTGGATCTAATATTAAAAAATGGAACAAAACTTAAAAGGGGTCACTGGACTGCCAAGTAGTATAGTACATTTCAGGCTGTGATGAAACAGTTCTGCTTCTGAGTAGGAGCAATAATAGAGAAAACTCAGAGAAAAACAAACAGGCATTATCTAGATTTACTATAAGAGGAATATACAGAGGGTACAAAAAAAAGTATATGCATTTTTAAAAAAAGGAAAAGACTATTAAAATTGTAATACTCAATATATACTGATAACAAAAGATGAATACAAGTCACGTTTAACTTCTGCAATTTCAAGAGGTGCTCAAAGTCTTTACCATCAGTGTCCAGATACTTCTGATCATGGTGGACTAAAAGTAATACTTAGATAACAGCTCTTAAAATGTGTATACATTTTTTTGGCACCCCTGGTATTTATGGAACAACTAAACAGAAATGTAAGATAGCGAAAAGGGCTAAAGCTCTAGGCCGACCAATTCTAGGCTGGAATCAGGCAGTGACAGCCAAGATGGAGGCGTCTATGAAATAACAAAAACTAAAAGTGCTCCATTTAAATGGAACCAGTTCATTGCTTGAGCCTGAGGCTGGGAGCGTGGCTCCTAAAAAGAGATTATAAAATTTGCTGACCATAGTTTAAGATTTTCAGAAAGTTACAGACCTAAGAAAGGGGGAAAGACTCTGATAAGGCCTCAAACCCAGGAAATGAAACAACAACTGACTGAGTAACTTGATGTGTGGTAGCCTTTACCGAAGCTAGTGTTTTTATACCTGATTCTCACATAAGAATTGGGTGCAGAGGGAATAGGTAGAGGCAACAGTAAACCTACTAGATGGAAAGAGGATAATAAAGAAGAGAAAGAGGAGAGAACCTTTTTCAGAACTCTAAAATTCCTACTCAAAATGAACATATCAAAAATGCCATACACATGAAGATATAAAAACACTAAGAAACCAAGCCTACAAAAACAGTAAGGATAAAGTTCATCCCACTAGGCACACTAACACAAGGGAGGGATGGGTAGTCATTGGGCACTGCTGTGGGTGGGGGGAGGGAATGACAACACAAAAGGTTACCTGGTCCACTACCAGGTAGTGATGATAGGTTAGAAGACCCAACTTTACCTGTATGCTACCTACTTTTGTAGTTAATGCTCACTTGTACCCCATATCTCTATAATAAAATAAAATTTAAAAATAAAATTCATCCAAAGAAAACCTAATTTTCTATAACAACAGTTCAGCAAAGATTCTAGATATGTTTCAAACTATCAAAGAGAAAAATGAAGCAATATCATCTGTGAAATAAAATTGAAATGAAATAAAAACATTTAAATATTTTAAAAATTCCACAAGAAATCTTAGATACGATGCCCACAGTCACAGGACCCGTCCTGCAACTATGAAATAAGAAGAAAATTAGTTGCTGTACACTAAGGAGCAGAGTGGAAATCCAGAACTTTAGGAATCCCACTTCAAATAATAGTAGTGGAGGAAATCAGATTAACCCACTGAAAACAACTAGAAAGGTAGGGAAAAAAAACACAGAAAAATATCTGTTTAAAGCATTAGAGGCTAGGTGTAGTGGCTTATGCCCATAATGCCAGTACTTTGGGAGGCTAAGGCAGAAGGATTGCTTGAGGTCAGAAGTATAGTTGGGCATGGTGTTTGCCCATAGTCCTAGCCACTCAGTATCTGAAGCAGGAAGATTGCTTGAGCCCAGGAGGATGAGGCTGCAATGAGCCAGGATCACCTGGTCTCACCCAGCCTGGGTGAAAGAGCTAAACCCTGTCTTAAAAAGATAAAATAAAAATAAAATAAAATAAGAGAACAAGGCACTGAGGAATTCTGCAGTCAAAATTCAGGAGAAAAAAAAATAAACCAGGGAGCCAGATATATTGAAATATTTAGCTAGGAGCCAGTTCCAGAAGAGGCAGTTGACCAAATGAGAAGCCAAGTGACCTTTTTATTTTTATTTTATTTTTTGAGTTGGAGTCTCACTCTTGTCACCCAGGCTGGAGTGCAGTGGCATGCTAACGGCCATGGCAGCCTCAACCTGCTGAGCTCAGGTGATCCTTCTGCCTTAGCCTTCCAAGTAGCAGGAACTACAGGTGTGTACCACCACGCCCGGCTAATTTTTTGATTTACTGTAGAGATGAGGTCTTGTCATGTTTCCCAGGCTAGTCTTGAACCCCTGGGCTCAGGCAATACTCTTGCCTCCACCTCCCAAAGTGCTGGGATTACAGGCATCAGCCACCACACTCGGCTGAGCCAACCTATTAAACAGTCTCCCTGAGCTAAGTAGACATAAGCTGGAGTTCAGAACCCTAAAGAGGAGGGCCACAGTAAACCCCCACACTTCAGACTGGGACTGTAAAGGAATATATGCTAGGAGTGAGGGTGAAAAAGTTAACAGGAAATAGACTAGCCTTGTCAGGAACTGAAACCAGTTTTGAATCACCACCATTTTGGATGGATTAAAGTGACACTAGGTGGCTAGTGGCCTGACGTTCTGGTCAAAAGGAAAAGTCTCTGGAGGAAGAGACCATCCCTAGGCCTCAAATCACCTTCAATTGTCTATATACAATGTCCAGCTATCATAAAAAATAAGTGGGCCTATATGATGACAAAATTACATGTTTTAAAAAAAAAGACAGCATCAGACGATACACAGGGCTTCATAGGGGATCAAGATAATGGAGTTATTAGGCAGAGACTTTAAACGACTATGCTGAATATAATAAAAAAGAAAAGACTACATTGTGATTTTTCAAGCAGAGAACAGAAACTACAAAGTAGGACCTAACACAAATTCTAAAACCAAAAAGAAAAAAGAATAAACAAAACTCAAAACTATGTATGAACTGAGTGATTGGTTTATACCAGATTAGACACACTGAAAGAAAAATATCAGTGAACTAGAAGAGAGTTCAGAAGAAAATACCCGGAATGACACATGAGAAATAAAAGGCTAAATACAGAAAAGTGAGTATAATAAAATATAGAGTATATATATAATTTGAGTTAGAGGAGTAAAGACAATAGGCAGAAACAATATTTGAAGAAATACAGGCTGAAGCTCTTCTGCCATCAGTGAAAATTGAAGTATCCCTATGAATTCCACCCAGAATAATACAAAGAAAACCACACAGAGGCCTAACGAATTGCTGAAAAACAAAACCAAAGAGAAAAATCTTGAAAGTAGATAGATTCCTTTTAAAGGAGCAATAAGATGGAGAGTGCTGAAATGGAAATATGGCAGAAAAAGAAGAAGAAAAAGCAAGCCAGGAAAAACTCAGGCCCCTTGATGACAATGTTGAGACAGCAGATCTCTAGACTTCTTGCTAACAATAAATGTCTTTATAATCCAAAGCACAGTAAGTAGTCAGATATTGTTATTTGCAGTAGAAACTATTCCTGATATTCTATGTTTAATAGAAAAGATAGAAAAAATAGTACATATACAATATATAAAATGATATTTAAAGGTATACTTTGCGAGAATTTTCCTGAATTAAAAAAAGACATGATACCTCAGATTGAATACTGTAGATACTGAGCAAGAGGGAAAAAGTATTGTTTGAGTCTTTATATTTATACCTGGATTCAGCATAATAAAGCTACAGAAGACCAAGGTATGAGGGGGAACCCAAAAAAACCCGTACTTGTTTTAAAAATTGTGTATTATTCTTACATGTTCAAAGTACTCTCCGTTTGATGTGATTGATATAACTATCAGAACACTTTTTTTCCACTGCTCAAAACAGTTTCTGAACTCATCAGTTTTGATGCCTCTTTGTGTTTCTGCTGTTTTTTGTTTCACCTCTTCTACATTGGCAAAATGTTTCCCTTTGAGGACTTTTTTCATCCAGGGAAACAAAAAAAATTGTTCGAGGCAAGATCAAGTAAATAGGGATGGTAGGCCATAGGGGTTATGCCATTTTTGGTCAAAAATTGTTGAACACTCAGCATGGGCAGGGTGCATTGTCATAGTGAAAGAACCAGTCACCTGTTTGACACAACTTGGGACACTTCTTCTGCAAATCATGAGGCAACCTTACCAAAAGTTCCAAATAAAAACTGTGATTGACCGTTTGATCCGGAGGAACAAATTCTTAGTGTACTATAAGAAGTTCACCCTCTAAAAGATACTTCCAGTTTTTGGGGGATTCTTCCTTGTATAAGATAAAATTTTGAAGGCTATTAAGAGGAAGACAGTCTACTTATAAAGAAATAAAAATTAGACTCATTAATAAAACTTCTCAGCCTGGTGTGGTGGCTCATGCCTGCAATCCTAGCACTTTGGGAGGCGGAGGTGAGAGGACTGCCTGAGCCCAGGGGTTCGAGACCTACCTGGGCAATTTGACGAGACTTCATCTCTACAATAAATCAAAAAAATTAGCCAGGCCTGGTGGCGTGTGCCTGTAGTTCCAGCTACTTGGAAGGTTGAGGCGGAAGAATCACCTGAGCCCAGCAGGTTGAGGCTGCAGTGATCATTAGCGTGCCACCACTGCACTCCAGCCGAAGCAACAGACTGAGATTCTGACTCAAAAAAAAGAAAAGAAAAAGAAAAACTTCTCTAGCTATAAAGCTTTGATTAAAAAGAAACTCATTTGTATACCTAACCCTGAATTGTACCCCACATCTTTAAAACAAACAAAAGAAGTATTGAAGACAATTTCAATTTCAACTAGGAACATATATTTAAACATTCTTAAAATATTATAACAGAATTTAAGATTGTATACAAAAACTCACAACTAAACAAGTTCATCCAGCAAGGATAATTCAAAATTAGAAAGTTAATTAATGCAGTAAACTACATTTTCATATTAAAGAAAAAGTACATATAATTATTTCAACAGATGCAGGAAAGCCATTCATAAAATTTAATAATGATTTACAATAAAAATCTGAGCAAGGTAGAGAGGTAGAAGTTTGACAGGATATCTACCAAAAACAAAAAGGAAACTTCATACTTAATTGTGAGACTTCATAAGCATTCCAATGGAAGTCAGGTCCAATACAAGGATGCTGGCTATCTCTTCTGGTTTATTTGTAAATGATAGAATTGTTTACATGGAACTCAAAAGCATTTCAACCAAACCATTAGAACAAATTAAGAGTTTGACATTATGCTGTACATATTTATATTTGGAAAAAATCAATAGCATTCTGACAATTCCAGTTAATAACCAACTCAAAAATGTAAAAGAAAAAAAAGCCCATTTATAACTGGGACAAAAAAATTTATAATTTAGAAATAAAAAATAAAAGATGAGAAAGAAATTTCATGGAGGTAATTATAAAACATTATTTAAGGCAAAAAAGATGACCAAAATTCTCATCTGCTGTAGTTTATGCACTATTCATGGACAGAAGGACTACTTGACCCATAAATTCAGTGCAGTTCCAATAAAATCCCAATAAGTCTTTTTATAAAGGCTAAGTGTAACAAAGGAAATTATGAAGAACAGCAATATGTGGAGACTCTTGACATACTAGATATCAAAACTTATTATAAAACTCTTTCATTAAGACAGTATGATGCTAGCATAAAAATGGATTAACAGACCAATAGCACAAGTCAGAAATTGCCCAACATAGAATCACACATTTAGGAAAATTTGATATGAGACAGATGTCATTACAAACTAGGATGGAATAGACTGCTCAACAAAGGGTGCTGGGACAATTAGTTATGCACACAGAAAAAAGTTAGATTGCCTACTTCACACTGATCTCTGTATGAAACCAATTCCATGTGGATTAAAGATATAAATGTGAGAGCCAGAACATTAAAAAAAAAATAGAAAAAATTTCCTGATCTAGATAGAAAGGATTTCTTAGCCAAGGCAAAAGTACAAACAATAAAACATGATGATTTTGGCCATATTAAAATAAAAAGCACCTGTATAACAAATTGAACATAAGGAAGACAAGCCAAAGAGTGAAATATATCAGCAAAACATACAAACAAAAAAGGATTAGTAACAACAATAAAGCACTCTTACAAGCTGATAAGCAAAGATAAAGCCAATGGAAAAATGGGCTACAGAAAAAACAACCAAAAAAACCTAGATATATAAAATATATAATATAGTAATATTTAATTATAAATAGTATATAAGATACATTCTCATTTAATATGTTTTTAAACTTTAGCTATAAAATATGTATAATTCACACATACCTAAGTACTAAAGAATAAAAACACTGAGTAACACCAAAGAAGGACAACGATTACCAATGGAAAGAAGAAAAGGAGACTTTAACTGTTTCTCTAATTTTTATTTTAAAAAATGTGATGCAAATCTGACAAATATTAAGTTGGATGGTGAATACACAAGTATTATCTTTTTTCTTATTTATTTATTTATTTTTTGGAGTTGGGATCTCATGTGTCACACAGGCTGGAGTGCAATGGCACAATCATGGCTCACTGCAGCCTAGACCTCCTGGGCTCAAGGCAATCCTTCTGCCTCAGACAGGATTTTTAATAGGGATGAGGTCTCGCCATGTTGCCTAGGATGGTCTTGAGCTGTTGGCCTCAAGCAATCCTCTTGCCTTCCTCTCCATAATGCTGGGATTACAGGTGTGAACTACCACCCCCGGCCACAGGTATTATGTTACTCTCTATTAGTCTCTATGTGTTTAAAATATTTCATAATGAAAAAAGTGGGGAAATGATTAATTTTACATAAACATAACTTTAGCAGGTGCAAAAATAAAATCTCTTTCGTCCACTTTCATCCAAGTCGTCTGAATGAAAAAAAAAGGGTCATAAAAAAGGTAGCAGATAATGTCACCCTGGTTTCACAGCGTAATTAAAGCTAATTACTTGTTATGTATCTATCATTATTGCATTAAGTAGTTACTGTGCTAAAGCATTTTAGCGTTTAAACAGATTTCAGAACATAGTAGAAATATATTCCAACATGTCGGGGATTTCATGCGTTAGGAAAACCTACAATAGTAGGTCATTTGACATTCGAATCACGCTATCTGAATTAAGATGTCCGTGTCTACCAAACACAAAACAACTCCCAACTCCGTGTGTTTTAACCTTTTAAAGTTGTACAACTATTTGACACCGATGAAAAGCAAAACTAATAAAAAACTATAGGCTTCAGGAAACTACTTTTTTTTTTCTTCTTCCACACAAAGGCCATCCGTAGGCCTCAGATTTAAAACTCTCGCTTTCAAGTTCCTTCTCCAAATCTCAATCCGAAATATTAGCTGAGTCCAGCTGGGAAAGAAGGCAAAGTGTACACGGGCTTGGGTTCCGGTTGCGTAAAACCTTTTGGGCTGTCACCAACTTCTCGAGATGTTGTTGATAGCTTTCACGAGAGACTTTGCTCTCTGCGCCGGGGGCTGGGCAAATGCTGCTCTCAGCCGCTATAGATCGAAAGTCTAAAGCGTTAGGGGAGGTCAGGCAGTTCTGTCAAACGTCCGGTAAACAGAAAGGGGCAGGAAGCCGCCCCTCTTTCTTCCAAGCACAGGGACCCACAGAGGCGTCCAGGAGCTCCCCCCAAAAGGTCGCTGCCTAGAGCTGCAGTGTCGGAAACAGCTGTCCGACAAGACACCCCCTGAGTAGGCGCCCCAGCTCCACCTCGACCCCCCACCCCAAGGCTGGTAGCCGACAGCAAGGGTAAGGGTAGACCTCCCCCAACAACCGCCTCAACCGCCTCCTACCCAGTCCTTGCTCCGGTCCCCCCAACTCACAGCCTGAAGAATCCCACACTCACTGAAAAGTGGGGCCTGGGCCTGTTCCTGGCCCGGCACCCGGAATTCGGCGGGTCTCCCAGGGTTTCGGGGGAGGTGGCGGCTGAGACGCCATCTCCTCCACCTCCGTTCGTCTCCCGCTCCTCGCCTGGACTGTCCAGGCCTCGGTACGCTAACACCTCGAGCGCCAGGCACAACGGGAAGCACACCGAGCCTTCCACCGCGCCCACCTCTGTAGTCACGACAGAGCTCGTGATGCCTTGCCAGCTGGACCAGAGGGGCAGGAGGACGTCACTCACTTATGGGAGGGAGCGTTCTCTTTGTATATGCCCTAGGATGAGTTTCTGTTCTAAACCAGAAGGTAAGGGTTCATCGATGTTTCTGGCAGCGGCTACAGTAGCCTAGACGTCGGAGTCCCACGGAGGCTTCTCTGGGTTTAGACCCCTCAGGCCTGGAGTCAATGTCCCACGCATGCCTGCACAAGCGAGGGAGGTGGAGTGTGAGTTGGCAAACCCGACAGTTTTACCGATTTCCCTACAAACAAGCAGGGGGAAGTTCACACTCTCGAGAAGGGACTGGTACTCTTGTTCTAAAGCTCTCGTTTCCTCGGGGAACGGAATTGCTAGACGCAATAGGTGCGTTGTCTTTAGTCTTCCCTGTTACCTTCGAGGGCCGGAAGGGGTTAAATCTCAGGCTACAGCGTCTTGGGAACAGGTGAGGAGGGCTGGTCTGAGGTGAAGGGGTGAGGACTGGGCGCTAGAGAGGTGTGGCAGGAGGGGGTTGTTTCCCTCCTGTTGGAGCCGCTTTGTTAAGAGGGAGGGGTGAGTGGGAAGTTTTTTGGATCTGGTGAAAGGGGAAGGGCTTCCTTGGCCAAAACTGAGGCTTGAGATTAGACCTTGGGATGAACTTTTCAAGAGACCGCGGTAAATTCCATAGCTGAGGGTATCCGTAGCCCAATGAAATTGTGATCGCCCCCTTCCCTGGAAACCCACACTCCACCCCCACCCACGAGACAACTGACACTCGTCGGTATGGAAATGAGTTTTTAAAAAATCTCAAGATGTGAGACTCAGTCTGGTCATTGTGGTTGTCTTTCGTACGCTCTGCTGCTTCCCTCGTCTATGCTTTTTGTAGTCGTCCCCGAGCTGACAAAGTCTTCCTCTACTCCAGGAAGCCAGAGGAACTGGACTAGTTATCGTTGGTTGGTGGAGAAGGGATTCGGTCCCATTAGGGAGCCTGACACGTGGGAGACGGGTTTGTTGCAACTTGTTTCCAAGTTCTTTCTGTAAATCAAACACGTAAACGAAAAAGCAGAAATCTTAACTATGGTAACCAACGCTGGAAAACCTACAGTGCGGGATGCGTTTCTCAAAACTTGCTTTCAAAGATAATAAATTTCATATGGAGTAACTGATATCTTATGAAATCCTGACATTTTGTTACATAAAAATGAAACAACCCATATAAGGTGCAACATATTTCCTTTTAATGTTAACGTGCTTGAGAAGTCGCTAGATTGTTGCTAGGTGAAAATGATATCGAGAGGTTTGTATGTCCATAGCTCATTTATTAACACCACACGCATTCAAGAGGGGTGTGTGTGTGTGTTTAGACCTCTTCAAAATACACCAGACAGGAGGTTTTGCAATTCTCAACAGGTTTGGGAACTTCTCAGAGCCAGGAGATTGTAATGTGTCATGTATTGACTTTAAAATGTTACCTTTGTTCTAGTGAACCTGTTGGAGGAATAAACATCCCGTCTTTAAGCCAGAGAAAAGAGAGCATAAATTTTAATACAGCTATTAAGTCCCCAGGGAAATCTCTGCCACTAAGCGTCCTTTCAAGCATTTATTCATTGATTTGTTTATTTGTTTCTCTTTTTGAGTTAAAGGTTAATTTTGAATTAAATAAACATCCTTGATCTTAAGTTATGAATAGGAGGAGAAAAAATAGCTTAAAATAGCAGGTGAAGCAGAAGCAGCTTCTCTGAGAAGAGTAGTCAGGGATGCCCTTTAAATGCTCGTATTCAGTCCCTCGTAGAACCTCTTCAATCCCTTCTCTGCATCAAACTAACAGATTAATTGAACTGGAAGAAGGGAATCAGATCACTTGACCATACAGAGCTTTATTACGTACTTAATATTATTTATCATCATTATGTGTTATTATTATTAGAGCTTTACTATTTAGAGAATGTACTCTACATATTCTGTATACTTTCTTGAAAAGACCCTGGGGCCCAGATTTACTTAAGCAACCCTAAATGTGTGTTTCTCAGTTCTGGTGTCTAAAAGTTCTCACTGGTGTGTTCTTTTTTTTTTTTTTTTTTTTTGAGTTGGAGTCTCACTCTGTCGCCCAGACTGGAGTGCAGTGGCTGCCCCCGGTCACCGCAGCCTCGACCTGCTGGGCTCCGGCGATCCTTCCGCCTTAGCCTTCTGAGTAGCCAGAATTACAGGCGTGCACTACGACGCCCGGCTGATTTTTTGATTTATTGTAGAGATGAGGTCTTGCTGCCCAGGCGGGTCCCGAACCCGCGGGCTCAGGCAATCCACTCACCTCAGCCTCCCAAAGGCGCGGGATTACAGGCTGAGCCACTGAGCCCGGCTCACTGCTGTGTTCTTACAAGCCTAGTTTTCTTCTCTTCATCTCCTACCTGACTCACATATTCGCCTGAATTAGAACTGAGCCAGAGGCAATCTGTTTTTGTAGTCTTGGCTACTGAGCTGGTTTTTATGGTGAGGAGTTCTAATAGAACTGTATACCTGCCTTCTTCATTATTTTGTGTCAAGGATCTACTTCTCTTGGTAAGTGACCTCAAACATTTAGAAATTTACAGGTAGGTAGCAAGTATTAAAGGGTTGGAAAACGTAGATTCTAAGAATCACATCTTCCTAGTCAGCTATTGGTAAGAGCTTCACCTTTCTATTAATTCATTTTAATTATGAAACTGCACAAAATAAAAGGTGGCGCTGTCTTTTGTCTGTATGACCACAGCTATACCATGTCAGAGGATTGTTGTTTTATAAAATATTGGCAGTTCGTCATTTTAAGGTATCGTGGACTGTTTAATCAGAAAATCTGTTTTTGTCAAACAGAGTGATTAAGTTGTTTTAATTTTTTTTTTGAGTTGGAGTCTCACTCTGTTGCCCAGGTTGGAGTGCAGTGGCACACTGGCAGCCACCCAAGCATTGACCTGCTGGGCTCTGGCAATCCTTCTGCCTCAGCCTTCCAAGTACTGGAACTACAGGTGTGCTCTGCCATGTCCAGCTAATTTTTGATTTATTGTAGAGACAGGGTTTCACCAAGTTGCCCAGGCTGGTCTTGAACCCACAGGCTCAGGCAAACCACTCGCCTCAGCCTCCCAAAGTGCTAGGATTACAGGCTGAGCCACCCAGCCCGGCCAGGTTGTTTTAATTTTTATTACCCCTCTTTCCTGGCAACAGGAGATTTATACTCTGATTTGCCTCAGTTCTCTATGGGGTATTATTTTTTCTAAGTGAATTTATTCAAATTGCAGAAATTGACAACTTAATTTGGCAAATAAAATATTTTGCACTTAATTTGTTTTTGTTGGATGTTTTACTCATGGATGAAAGGAGCAGATTTTTCTTATTTTGCTAACAGCTGGTTACTGTTTAGCCATTATATCATCAAAGTAAAGTTGATGCTTTGGACTTACTGATCAATGTGATTTAAATACTTGACTGTTAAACTTTTTTTTTTTTTTTGAGTCAGAATTTCACTCTGTTATGCAGGCTGGAGTGTGGTGGCATGCTCATGGCCACTGCAGCCTCAACTTACTGGGCTCAGGTAATGCTTCCACCTCAGCCTTCCAAGGAGCCAGAACTACAAGTGTGCGCCACCACGCCCAGCTAATATTTCTTTATTGTGGAGATGAGGTCTCTCTAAGTTGCCCAGCCTGGTCTCAACCCCTAGGCTCAGGCAATCCTCTCACTTCTGCCTCCCAAAGTGCCGGGATTACAGGCATGAACCACCTTGCCCAGCCTGCTAAACTATTATTAAGGGTAGTCAAGTATTATATATTGTAGACTGATCAGATTTTTTTCTAGTATGGGGGCCGGGGAAGTTTTCTGAAAAAAATCTCTGACTCAAGGCAGATTGATTAATAGGAAAAAAGCAACAAATTTCTTTAACATGTACACATAGGAACCTTCAGAATGAAGACCCAAAGATATTAGGGAAATTGTCCATAATTATGCTTAGGTCCAACAACATGGGCAGCCATGTAGAAATATGATTTGACAGAAAGGTTATAACTTGATGGTAATAGACTGAGTGGGGAACCCAACAAGGCCTGTCTGTCTAGATTCTTCTTGGCCTCTCTGAGCATGCGCTCCTTTTCAGGCTTTGTGGGGTGGGGGAGGGGGTGTGGAGCAGGACCCAAACTGGAATGGGAGTCTTATGTTCAAGCATGGTGGTTAGATCATTTCTTGATGGCCAGTTTTTATATAGAAAGGTAAAGGGATGGTTAGAGTAGTATTTCAGGCTTCACGGTTGGCTTTGGGGCAAAGAGGCTCTGGTTTCTTTGACCCACCTTTGGGAAGAGGGCTACTAGTTTGTATGGCTAACCTCGACAGAGAACGGGACTGAGACACCAGAGGGCAGGAGAATATCGGAGAGAAACTTTTGCTTCTGAGGCTGCTGCTAGGGCTTTCATTTTGGACCTTGTTTTCTGAGCACAACACTAGCAAACTCTTAATTTCTAATATGAAAAGTTTAATGAATTAACTCTGTGTTTTCAAACAATGCTAAATGATACTAAACAAAAAGCAAAATTTCACTGTGTACTTTTGTTTTCATTACCCTTCTCAGAGGCAACCATTGTTCATCCTTTTTCTTTTGATCAACTTATTGATCAAATAAACTTATTGATGTACTTTATCATAATCCTGAATGCTAAACTAAATTCCTTGACAATTAGAAACCTTTACCTTATTCATCTTATAAACTTCCTTCAAGTTATATTTTGGAATGTGCATATAATGAAAGGGGCTTTATTAGTATGAAATAGTGTTTTCCAAATAAAAGCTAGTTTTTATCCATGATAAGGATGACATATTTGTCTATGACAGTAAAACACAGCAGCTCATTAGTTTTACTTTTCTTTCTTTTTAGTTATATTTACTCAGTATGTTTCCACTGACTGAGGAAAACAAGCATGTGGCCCAGTTGTTGTTCAATACTGGTACCTGTCCAAGATGTATCTTCAGATTCTGTGGTGTGGATTTCCATGCACCTTACAAACTTTCATACAAGGTATTTTCATCTTTCTTAAGTTGAGAGGTTCTATATTTTACAGTGAATACCTGTACTTTTGAGAACAAGTATCTATCCATAACTCTTCTTTAAATAAATAAAAACTATAATAAAATAATTACCAATAATGGTAATTTTGGAATTGCAATTACCCTTTAAAAAATTCTCAGAAATGTAAGTTTCTTCTTAAGTAATTACATCTATAGAACATGCAGTGTAGTGAATCTTTGTGGAGGAGTTCCCTGGTGCATTTAATGTTTGCACTAAAGGGTGTCTAACCAGAATATCACAAAATATTGCTTCTCACCAGTAAGATGTAACAGAAGGGGTAACAGTCCTGATATATTTTGCTAAGTGTAAGCATTGTGGGTAGGATTGCCTTTTTGGGTTTTTTTTTTTCTTCTATTTTCTATATTACCATTTGTATTTAAAAATAGGTATTTGGTATTCCCTAAAAGTAAATGCTTGTCATCATCATTATTACTGCTATAAATAAAAGCAAAAGTAATATACAGAGAGCTTTGACATTTAATAGGATACTTTTGCATAAGATATATAGCATATATTTGTAAAATATATTTGATCCTAATAGTGATATTCTTTTCGAAGCAGATAGTAATATAAATGTAATATATACACACACTCAGTATCATATAATTATAAAAAATTGCCAAGGAGTTAGCAACAGCAGTCATTTTTTTTTAAAGATGTAATTGATTGTTTCTATTATTTGGAAATAATAATACCCAGTATTCAATTTGCATTATTCTATGTCAAGCTCTCATAATAATCCTCATAATAACCTATTAGGTACATACATACTATGATTGTCTCTATTTTCAGATGAAGAAACTGAGGCACAGAGAGGTTAAGCAACCTGCCCAAAGTTACACAGCTATTAAGTGAGCAAGCTAGGATTTGAACAGTCTGTCTGAATTCAAAGCCTAGGATTTGGAGCTAGAAGACATGGATTTGAATCCCAGTTCCACCACTTTCCAGCTTCAGTTTACTCCTCTGTAAATGGGAATGATGATAACATCCACCTCACAGGATTTTAAGGGACAGTATTTAATAAAGTATGTGGAAACACTTTGAAAACTGGAAATGGTACATATACTATGATTTATATATGTGTATATTCAGTTATACACAATATGACTACAAAGTAATGACTGGTTTTGTGTAACCCTCCTTACACATTTTTAAAAACACATTATTATTCCATACATATGTTATAAAACTTAAAATATGTATTATATTAAGAGACTGAGTGTTACCAACTTTTGTTTGCTTCATCTTATGTAAAGAAATATATAAGAATATTTGAAGTTTTTTCTGGAAATGTTTTAAAATTGTGATCTGTTCCATTCATATAACTATATATGTACATGTATTCTATTTCTGCACTGTGTTATACTGATATAGATCTTAGGTAATAACAAACATATTTGTGTGGATTATGACATACCTGTATGTGAATGTGTACATATTTTTTTCTGTTATAAACAGGAGAACTAATTTCTCAATAAAATGAATTAAATTTGTTTGGATGAGTGAAATATTTGTTCCCTGTAGTCAGTAAATTGTTATCTGAATGAATTTCCAAAGGATATTTATTTGACAACTGAATAATAATGAAACCTAATTTAAGCAAAACAGAGGAAAATCATAAGTATTTAGGTGAGAAGAGTATCCGAACTATAAGAGTGGTTTAAAAGAAATGCAAGTTTTTACATTCTAATACAAGGAATGACAGAAATTAGGCATACCAAAATGTAGCAGAGTGCTTCTTTCAATGAATACAGATTAATGGTTTGTAACTGTGATGCCAGATTTCAGCATTGTCAGTATCCATGTACTTTGGTAAATTGTCTCAAAATTATTTTTACTTAATAGATTTCTACCCTAATGATCAGATTTCATATTAAACAAATATTGTACTTGTAGAATTTTAGTGACTGTAGTTATTAAATAACCTAGCAAGGATGATAGTTTAGTTTGTATTTTTATGTTAATAATTAGAATTGAAGTTTGTTTTTACTGAATTAGCAAGTGAATGACTTTTGTAAAAGAACTATAAACCAAACTGAAAAATTTGTTAGTGAAGCCTTTCTGCCTCAGATTAGCACATTAACTTCACTGACATGGAAAATGCTTTGGAAAAAATATTCACATGTATATAATAGGGTTAGGTAATTTTCTTTTAACTTCTCTAGGAAGCCAATGCTAGCTAATAAGAATAAATTGATGGTTCCAGAATTGATATAAATCAACATTGTGATATGTCACAATTTTCATTCATGCTTTCATGCTTCATCTTACCTAGAAAGCCTTTAAGGGCCTTGTCAGAGGGATATTACTTTTTCTTTTATTAACTTTCCAGGAGTTGCTCAATGAACTACAGAAATTTCTGGAAATGGAAAAAGATGAATTAATTTTGGAAGTTTCAAACCCACCTCCCAAGAAAATTCGACTACAAGAACTGGAAGATAGTACTGATAATCTGAGTCAAAACGGGGGGAGGATCTCTGGTATTGACGATGGAAGCATTGTTTGCAAGAACCCAAATTTAAGTGTATGCAATGTATGCCTAGGAATTCTTCAAGAATTTTGTGAGAAGGATTTCATTAACAAGGTAAATAACCTGTTTTTTTTTTTAATTATAGATGCAGTTATGTAAGGATTTTCTGTTTTAAGGTCAAGAATTATAGCAAAAGGAATAATGCCATTCATTTCAACTTGTTTGACACCAGTGGGTCATTAAAATATTTAAGCAAAAACTTTAACAAATGAAAGCCTACTATTCTCAAATTACTTTTTAATCAACATATCTGAACATGAGTGAAATGTATATCTATGTATTGCAGTCATGAGTGCTATTTAATTGAAGAAAAATATAGCAGTGTGCTTTCATTTTACTGTTTAACATAACTAAGGAGTAGAAAAAAGTTTGTTCCTAGTCATATTATTGTTTAGAAAAGAAAAGCAGTAGAGCCTTGTAAAAGGTAAATGACTGAATGTAAGTTTGTCTTTTGTTTCCTCCTGCTATGAGTGCTGTATTTGGCTTCATTTTGTTTTAAAATTGTGAAGTGACCTAATAGAAAACTATTTTGACACAACAGATTGTTCTGCAGGTATGTCAGTCCGGGCTGTTTCGGTACCTCATGATGTTAAGTCTTCAGGGTCATGGCTGGCAAATATTTAATCTCAGAACATTTGTGAGAGTTCCTCAGTCAAATATGAAGGTTTGAAAGTTTTGCCATGTCATCTCCTGGATCAGAAATTCATGTTATGAAGATGAAAGTAATATTTTCAGCAATTGCTAGGAATTTACATAATTATAATACTTTTTTAGGTGTGCCAAAAGGTTGAGGCATCTGGGTTTGAATTCACCAACTTGGTATTTTCAGTCTCCTTCCCACCACAACTATCTGTAAGAGAGGTAAGGTTATTTGCATGCATAAAACTGTATGTGAAATGCATGCTAGGAATTTCTCAAAAGAAGGAAATGTAGAAATATTCCTTACCCTATTTTTAAAATTTTGTGTACTTATGGAATGATTGAAGCATAATTTATAGCTACTTAAGAAATACTTGTTGAGTGAATGAATGAAAAAAGTAACTGGTTCAAATTCATTTCTTTGTCATATGACTGCCATTTTTTTTTAAAGGGCTTTCAATCAATAGCAGATTATTAGCTCTATGTGAGGCATGATGGTCAAGAAAAGACATTTGACCAGGTCTCTAGAGTTCTTTTTAGGTGAATATGTGCATTTCATAATAGTGCTAGGATAGGGTCATTTCAGTTATGATGAAACTTTTTAGTCTCTGGAGTAAAATATGAAAAAATGGCAACTCTTTTAAATTTTATTGTTTTAAAGATGTGGGGTATAATTCAGGATTAGGTATACAATTGGTCATTGTATAGGTAAAGTTTGGGCCTCCCTTTGGTCCCCATTTAGCCTGGTGTGAGATCAGGTACTCTTATTGATGTTATGTGCCCCTCCCTTCCCTGGCAGGTTCTGGCTACTGCCAATCCCTGACTTATAGTATTATGGTATATGTTCAGGGTCTACTTATGAGTGAGAACATGTGGTACTCAGTTCTTTGTTTCTGTGATAGATCACTCAGTGTTATAGACTCTAAATCCATCCAAGTTGCTGTGAAGTCCATAATTTTGTCCTTCTTTATGACTGCATAATATTCCATTGTGTATATGTGCCACATTTTTATTATTCAGTCCACTTTCAGTGGGTAGCACAGTTGGTTCCATGTTTTGGCTATTGTAAATAGCGCTGCAATAAACATGCATGTGCAGGTATCTTTTTTGTGGAGTGTTTTAAGTTCCTCCAAGTATATTCCCAGAAGGGAAATTGCTGGGTTGTATGGAAGGTCATTTCTAGTTCTTTTAGGAATCACCATACTGTTTTCCATAGAGATTGAACTAGTTTGCATCCTCACCAATTATGTAGAAGTGTTCCCTTTTCTCCGCATCCTCGCCAGCATCTGTTGTTTTTTGTTTTATTAATGATGGTCATTCTTACTGGAGTTAGATAGTATCTCAATGTGATTTTGATTTGCATTTTTTCTGATGATTAGTGAGGTTGAGCATTTTTTCGTGTGTCTGTTGGCTGCTTGTATGTCTTCTTTTGAGAAGTGTCTATTAATGTCTTTTGCTCAGTTTTTAATGGGGCTGTTTTTTTCCCCTTCAGCATGTTTGAGTTCCTTGTAGATACTGGATAGACATTTGTCAGATAGGCAGTTGGCAAATATTTTTTTCCATTCTGTGGGCTCTCTCCTCACTCTTTTGATGGTTTCTTTTGCTTTGCAGAAGCTTTTCAGTTTGATGAAGTCCCACTTGTCTATACTATCTCTTGTGGCTTGGGCTCTTGGGATTTTGATCAGAAATTGGTTGCCTATTCTAATTTCTATAAGAGTGTCTTCTGTGTTTTCTAAGGTTAAAATTTGAGGTTTTACGTTTAGGTCTTTGATCCATTTGGAGTTGTTTTTTTGTATAGTGATAGGTAGGGATCCTGTTTCATTTTTCTGCACGTGGTCAGCCAATTTTCCCAGCACCATTTACTGGATAGGTTCTTTTATCCCTAGTGTTTGTTGGTAGAGCCTTTGTCAAACATGAGTTGGTTGAGAAATTGAGGCTTTGCTTCTGGAATCTCTAACCTGTTCCATTGTTCTATATGCCTGTTCTTATACCACTACCAGGCTGTTTTGATTATTATAACCTTATAATAAAGTTTAAAGTGTGATACCTCCCACTTTGTTTCTTTTGCTTAGAATTGTTTTGGCTATTCGTGGGCATTTATGTTTCCATATGAATTTCTGTATTATTGTTTCCAGGACTGAGAAGAATGATGTTGGTAATTTAAAGGGTATTGCATTGAATCTGTAGATTGCCTTTGGTAGGATGGACATCTTAACCATGTAAATTCTTCTAATCCATGAGCATGGAATATTTTTTCATTTGTTTGTGTCATCTTTGATTTCTTTGATCAGTGTTTTTGTGTTTTTTGTTGTAAAGATCTTTCACTTCTCTGGTTGGAAGATAGATGGCAACTCTTCTAGTCAATTATAAAAGTGAGAAAATACTTTTCTCTCTCTCTCTCTCTCTCTCTCTCTCTCTCTCTGTGTGTGTGTGTGTGTGTGTGTGTGTGTGTGTGTGTGTGTCAGGGCTTACTCTGTTACCCAGTGGGAGTACAGTGGTATGATCATGGCTCACCACAGCCTCGACCTCCTGGACTCAGGTGATCCTCCTGCCCCAGCCTCCTGAATCTTCCTGCCCAGCCTCCTCTTGCAGGCACATACCTCCACACCCAGCTAATTTTTTGTAGAGACAAGGTCTTGCTATGTTGCCCAGGCTGGTCTTGAACTCCTGGCCCAAGTAATCCTCTCACCTTAGCCTCCCAAAGTGCTGTGATTCTAGCCATGAGACACCATGCGTGGCCCCTCATGTTTTTTAAAACTTTTTTCTTTGTAAAGTGAAAAAAAAATAGTCATTGCTGTAACATTCTATTGTGTCAGAACTGACATGAAAACATAAAGCTATCTTTGTTAATACAACTAAGTGAGAAACTTGTGTAATCTCGAATTACCATCATGGGTTCTAAACATATTAATATTAATGAATATTTATGAGGTGTCTTTTCCCTAAGAATCTCAAAGTATCAAAGGATTACATTTAAAACCATCACTTTCTTTGGAAGAGCCTGTTTATTAGCCCCAATAGGCTGAGGATGGTTGAAGCTGGATGAGATGATAGAGAAGACCTGGGAAGTGAAAAAGGGTAGAATGATTTTCAATAGTATCTTTGTTGATGACAAGATAACTGAGCAAATGGAAGAATAAAGGGGATGATGATGGTGATATGCTGGGGTTTATAAACACTTAGAGTCATTTTCTAGTCAATCATCAAAGCATTTCTCACTGATGGGTCATCTTTATGGTCCAATTTTGGTGCAAGAAACAGACTTCCAAAAGCTAAGTGACTCACAAAAAGCTGTAGTTGTTTGAGTAACAAAAATAGGAATAAGAAGTATATTTTCTGAATGTGGTTATATATCTTACCACCAAGCCCCTCTTTTCAAAGCTTATATTTTTACATTAAAATTTGTATTGTCCATTTTTATCACTTATGTGATGATTTTAGCAATATTAACTTAATATTATTGAGTATTTAGAAGTATTTATATTCCATATTAGAAATAGAAGATGCTATTTTTAAAAATAAGAATTTTTCTGCTTAAACTCTACTTTTTGTAACTGACTTTAACTAGTAAGCTATTTAGCAGAAATAATGTGACTATTCTAATTATTGAAGAATTAATACAGTTCCACAGTTTAGTGTGTTAAGTGTTTCATTTGTAATAATGAGTAACATATTTTTACCTACTCATTTCCTAAGAATAATTTGTGAAATATACAGTTTTACATGTAGTATAAATTTTCACATCCCAGGTTTCTTCTGAAAATTATGTTTATGATTCACTTTGTAATTATCTTTATTATTATGTTTTGTTACTTTATTTTTAAAGTTTTAAAAATTGTGTATTTTTAAATTTTAAAGATGTGAGGTACAATTCAGGGTGAGGTACATAAGTGGTCATTGTACATAGCAAAGTTTTAGAACCAAGTTTATTAGAGAAAGAAGGGAGAAAAGAAAGGGAGACATGCCAAAACTGGCATGGGCAAAAGAAACAACTGTCACTTTTCTTTTATTGCCATCTTTTGTTACTTCTTTTGAGGTGAGGTATGCTATGCAAGCCAGACTAGATATAAATTGCTTTTTAAACTACTTATTTTTTATCATACCCCAATTTAAACTAGTTACACATATCTTTAGAATATTCTTGAATTTTGAATATATATTTTGTGATTTCTTTTGTGCCACGTTCTAAAATATGGCTTTTAATTTAGATCTTGTAATTTACAACTTATTTGTCTGTAGAACAAACATACTGATATACTGCACACACAATTGGTTGACTGTAGTTATCTCATAATTCAGGATAGTATACAATTGAGTCCATTTGAATTATTTGATTTTTTCCACTTCTAAAAAGTAAATTATTATCACAGATCTATTGATTTGAAAGCAAATAATATTTAATCAATATGATGGTATTTTTTATGTTCTCCTTTATAGAAAAACCAGGTAAAAGGGTGAGCTCAAGTAAAGTTTTTGTTAAAAAAAAAAATTGAACTATAAAATTTGTATTAACTCATCCATAGTCTTCATTCTGATTATAATCATATTTTCTGGTTATAGCTATCATGTTTATTTACCATCATTATAAAAGCATTAATTTAAATGCTTAGAAGGAAAAGTCTGCAGTTAGTAGAATAATCATCATTTTCCACTGAGTTTGGGAGAATATGGAGGGAAGAATGGAGTATATCTTCTGAATATGTTTTGCTAAGGAACTAGCTGATCTGGTTAGGACAGCTTTAAAGTGAATACTGCCAAGGAGAAGAAGAATAAGCAGTTTGACTGATGAAACACTGTCCGATAGCAAGTAAGATATGGTGAGCAGATTACACAGAGGCTGTATCCAGGGAGTCACAAAAGATAGCATCATGGTAAGTAGCAGAACAGAATGCTTAGCGTCTCCAAAGTCTATAATGTACAAAATCTGAATGATAAAAAAGTTGACATTATAAGGGAGAGTAATAAATATCCCGACTATCATGGTGTCTACTGGATTTGGGCTTACCATTCAAGTGTGACAATGGAAGGATAAGTTCCTTTTATAAGGCTCAGATTTGTTAAAAAGAGAGATATAATAGTGTCATATGGCAAGAAATGATATTCCTGAACTGCAATCCTAAGAGTGGAAGGATGGTGAACACCATCAAAAGGAGTTTAGAAAGAGAGAGAAATGGGATCAAAGAGTGCAAGTATACTTAACTGTATACTGTCTAGTCAAAGGGAGGGTTGGTGAGTTGCAGATACAAGGTAGTCACAAAGGTTAATGGAAACAGTAGTGTGAGGGACTCCCAGGGCCTAGGCATGTGACAGAAATCACATTTAACTTAAAGCATTATCTGACAGCTTTTGGGTTGGAACAGTTTCTTCTTAGTTTCCCAGATGCAAGTCTGGTGCAGTGGCTCATGCCTTGTAACCCCAGCACTTAGGGAGACCTAGGTGGGAGGATTACTTGAGACCAAGAGTTAAAGACCAGCCTGGTTAGCATTGTGAGATCCCTATCTCTACAAAAGAAATTTTTAAAAATTCGCTTGGTGTGATGGCACATGCCTGGATTCCTGGCAACTTGTGAGACTGAGGTGGGCTTGAGCCTGAGAGTCCAAGATTACAGTGAACTATGATCACACCACCGCACTCCAGTCTGGGCAATAGAGACTCTGTCTCTTTAAAAAAAAAAAAAAAAAAAGGGAAAAGAGTTTCCTGGACCCCCATTTTCAGAATCTATAGGTCAGGTGGGACTCAAGAATTTGTTTTTTTTTTTTTTTTTT
>NW_007258891.1:210826-214489 GCF_000164805.1 Carlito syrichta | reverse complement strand
GCTCCCGGCCACTGCAGCCTCGACCTGCTGGGCTCCAGCGATCCTTCCCCCTCAGCCTTCGGAGTAGCCGGATTTACAGGCGTGCGCTACCACGCCCGGCTAATTTTTTGATTTATTGTAGAGATAAGGTCTCGCCTGCCCAGGCGCGTTTCGAACCCGCGGGCTCAGGCCATCCACTCACCTCAGCCTCCCAAAGGCGCGGGATTACAGGCTGAGCCACCGAGCCCGGTTTAAGAATTTGCATTTCTAACAAGTTCACAGGTGCTGCTGGTCCTGCTGTTACAATCCACACTGAGAACTGCTGTGCTAAAGAATGATGGTGGAACTGATCTAACCCTAAATGAAAAATTGATAACCTTTTAAATTTGTATTTCTGAAGGAAAGGAGAAACAGGCATAATTAGAATATATCCTAAACTTTTGATAGGTGGATTTCAAATAATCCAAATAAAAAGCAGTCAAAGAAAAATGGTATTCTGAGCTGGAAGATAAGAGGATTGGAAGGGCCGGGCTCAGTGGTCCAGCCTGTAATCCCAGCACTTTGTGAGGCCAAGGCGAATGGATTACCTGAACCTGTGGGTTTGAGACCAGCCCGGGCAACATGGCGAGACCTCGTCTCTACTATAAATCAAAAACTAGCCAGGTGTGGTAGCGCATGACTGCAGTTTCAGCTACTTGGAAGGCTGAGGCAGAAAGATCACCAGAGCCCAGCAGGTCATGCTGGGGTGGCTGTGAGTGTGCCACTGCACTCCAGCCTGGGCACAGAGTGAGACTACAGCTCTAAAAAAAAAAAAAAAAAAATTTTAAAGTAAATAAAATAAAAAGGATTGGATGAGTCAGAGCAGTGCAATTTTCTCCTTAATTCAAACCAGATGATCCCAATGAATGAAAGAAAAGTTGGGAGGGGGGAATACATCCCAATGAAGAAGAAATGGGAGATCTTTTTCTGTCTCTCTGTTTACATAAGTGTATATATACACACACACATATATATTTATTTGTTTACCTTTCTAGTGTGGAACATTTCAAAAAGTAGTAAACCTATCCTAATGAACCCCAGTGTACCTATCACCCCAACTCCAACAGGTTTTGCTGACCTGAGATCAGTTTTTTTTTTTTTGGTCCCTCCCCCCCACATGTCCCTGAGATCAGTTTCAAAGGAAATACAGGAAAAAATGAAGTTAAATTAGTGCAAATGAAAGAAGGAGGCTTAGATCTGTAAAAACAGCAAAAGAAAAACTAAAGCCACTGATGAATAGAAGCTTGCAAGAATTCCTAAGGAAGTTTTGAGGTACTTAGTTACGTTTAGAGCAAGGAAAAGATGAAAAGGGGGATGACTCTGCCATTTGGAACTGATGGTATACTGCTGATGGATGATATGGAGAAAACAGAACTTGGAAAATGCTATTTTGCTTTTGTCCTTGATGTCAAGGAAAATGATCTTCATGCTGAAAGGGGTAGAATGATCATTGGTAAGGGAGAATGAACACTGCATATAGTGAAGCCTCTCTAAATGGGTTCAAGTGTTTGGGTCTGGGTGCATTACATTTCAGGATAGATTCATAAAGAAGTCACAGCTGTCCATGATCTTTGGGGGACTTTTAAAACATAACATTTTCCAAATGACTGGAGACAGATAAGGGCAGTTCCAATTTTCCAAAGGTGAAGAAAGTTGGTTCTGTTAACTACCAGCTGGTGAGCGTGACCCTGAAACCCTGGTAAGATTTGAGGTCAGGAACTAAAGGAGTGAGTTGGGGGCACTGAGCGTAAGAAAGAATCGATTATCTGTACACTGAACAGGTTCACTAAGAACAAATCATGTCTGCATCATTTCTTCCTTTTGCACACAGGCAGGACTGGTAGAGCAGGAAAATACAGTGACACCAGCACAACTGGATTTCAGCAAGTTGTTTAATCAGATTTCTTTCTTATAATAACTTCCTGAAAGTGGCAGGGAACATGAGCAGGATGTGAAGACAGTTGGATTGTGCCAGACTGGCCATACCCAGAAAGAGCTGGTTAATGACTTGTATCACATTGGATGACATTTCTCCAAATGTCTGCAGATCAACCAGCTGAAATTACTTGGGGGAAGGTACTGAAAACAGATTGCTGGGACATTTCTCAGACCTCCTCAATCCTAATCTCTAGAGGTGGAAGTTTCTTGACGATTCATGTACACATTGAAATTCAAGGATCACTGAATATCAGGGAGATATCTGACATCCTGCAGGACTCATTTTATACTCTGTCCTATTCATAATTTCTTATACATGGCCCTGTTCATAATTTATAACAGTGATGATACAATGGAAGCACAATAGATGCACATGACACTGAGTTGATAGTGTAGCCAATAGGTTGAGTGTTAGAATTAAGATCCAAAAAGATCTTGTGAATCGGAAAAATCTGAAAAGATGTAATTGATCAGGAATAAACTTAAGTTCTTATACTTGGGTTTTAAAAAACAAATACCAAGTAAAGGATGAGGCAGGAGTGGCCTAGAATCTGTATTTCTAGAGAAGGCATAAGTGTTTTAGAGGATTCGATTACAAGACAATTAGATAATTAGTAAGAATTATGGGTATGATATAGATAAAATCTTTGGATCTTATTCCAGATATTGGAAGTACAGTATCTGGAATGAGGAAGATGACAGTCATCTTTTTAAAATTTATTTTTATTTTAGATTTAGCGGGTATAAGTGCATGTTTATTACATGGACATACTGTGTAGTGGTAGAGATTGGATCTCAGGTGGCCCATTTAGGGTACCCGGTAGGTAATTTCTGAACCCTAAATCTCTTCACCGCCTCCCCCTTTATTGGCCAATCATCTTTTACTCAGCACTTGCCATTCTTGGAGTGCCGTCTTCAATGGGGACATTCTACTTTAAAGGAACAAGAACACGTGGGAGGACGTTTTGTGTAGTTCACTTCCTAATCCCTGGAACTTGTGAATATGTTACCTTACATGAAAAAAGGGAATTTGCAGATGTGATTAAGGTTAAGGAGCCTGAGATGGGGGCGGAGGGTGGGGAGGGTGATCTTGGATCGCCCAGGCAGACTAGTCACAAGTCTTTAAAAGTGCCAACCCTGGCTGAGATCAGGGTCAGAGGGAGATGTGATTATAAAACGATAAAACGAGAGGTGAAACATTGCTTGTTTTGAAGATGGAGGAAGGGGGCCATGGAATGTAGACAGCCTCTTGAAGCTAGAAAAGGCAAGGACACCTGTTTTCCCCAGAGAGGAATGCAGCCCTGCTGACTCCTTGATTTTAACTCAGTGAGACCTGTGTTGGATTTCTGACCCAAAGAACTGTAGGGTAATGCCTTTATGTTGGTTTAAATCATGAAATTTGTGATACTTTGTTATAGCAGCGATAGAAAATGAATACACATTTAGAGGATTTAGTGCATTCAGAATAGTGGAAATATCTGAAATCTGGTCACTGTTGAAGGAACTCAGGTTATTTGATTTGGAGAATAGATGATTGAGTGGGATGAATTTGCTTTTCTTAAATATTTGAGGGACTTCCTTATAAAAGAGGGATTAGACTGCTGCAAGGATAGAATCAGGAGGGGAATTGCTTTTAGCTACTATAAGAAATCATCCTAGCCAGGCTCGGTGGCTCAGCCTGTAATCCCGCGCCTTTGGGAGGCTGAG
>NW_007258891.1:209334-210598 GCF_000164805.1 Carlito syrichta | reverse complement strand
CACTGCACTCCAGTCTGGGCGACAGAGTGAGACTCCAACTCAAAATAAATAAATAAATCATCCAGAACAAGGTAGACTATTTCCAGAGACAGTAAATTTTCTCTCACCAGGGCATTTAAGCCAAGGCTGAGCAACTACAGTTGTCCCTTGATATCCATGTGGGGGACTCAATACCAAAATCCATGGATACTCCAATGTCTTAAATAAAATGGCATAACTATTTGCATATTGCCTACACACATTTTCCTGTATACTTTAAGTCATCTCTAGATTACTTATAATACCCAATACAATGTAAATGCTGTGTCAGTAGTCATTATACTGTATTGTTTAAGGAATAATGACAAGAAAAAGTCTGTACATGTTCAGTACAGACACTTTCTCCCCCCAAATATTTTCTGAGATTGACTGAATCCAGATGCGGATTCAATGGAGTGCCAACTGTACTTGGGAGAGATATATAGAAGGAAGTTATGCACTATATAGTTGGTTAGTCTAGAGATCTTGTTAAGTTTTTTGGACTCCAAGATTCTGCAGAGTTTTAAGAAAAGTATTTATTATAGTGGTTGTTTTTTATTTACCTCGTATTCACAGTAGATTCCTCTAAACTTCTATACCATAGTGCCACATCAAAACTACTATACAACGAATATCCAAAACTTATGCTGATACTAGGCTAGCTTTCTGTTTATGGGAAAAAGCATTCCGTTAAATCCTTTTAAAAGTTAATGCTCTTGAATCTTCTTTTAGATTTGTCTTTACTAGTTCGGTCCAGTAGAGGGCAATATTGTACTATCAGTTTGGTTTATTGGTCCCTTCTCGTGTGGGTAACGATTTGCTCAGTCTATTGACTTCAAGTGGATATATTGTCTCTTAAATGTTACTTTGGTTGGATGAAACACCTAATTCTCAACTTGATTTGGTTTGAGTTTTGTCAAATCAATACTTTTTTCCTTTTATTTTTTATACTTTGTATCATCATGCTTTGCACTCAGTACTACAAATTATACACAACCCTAGAAAATTAACTAAGAATATAAGCAGTAGCCCGGCTCCGTGGCTCAGCCTGTAATCCCGCGCCTTTCGGAGGCTGAGGTGAGTGGATTGCCTGAGCCCGCGGGTTCGAGACCCGCCTGGGCAGCGAGACCTCATCTCTACAATAAATCAAAAAGTCAGCCCGGCGTGGTGGCGCACGCCTGTAGTTCCGGCTACTTGGAAGGCTGAGGCGGAAGGATTGCCGGAGCCCAGCAGGTTGAGGCTGCGG
>NW_007258891.1:199114-209214 GCF_000164805.1 Carlito syrichta | reverse complement strand
CCAGCCACCTCAGCCTCGCCTGCTGGGCTCCGGCGATCCTTCTACCTCAGCCTTCCAAGTAGCCGGAACTACAGGCGTGCGCCACCACGCCTGGCTGATTTTTTGATTTATTGTATAGATGAAGTCTCGCTGCCCAGGCGGGTCTCGAACCTGCGGGCTCAGGCCATCCACTCACCTCAACCTCCCAAAGGCGCGGGATTACAGGCTGAGCCACCGAGCCTGGCTGTAGCAGCATTTTTAAAAAAATTTAAGACATGATCTTTTCTTAAATTCTGAGGAATGGATATTCAAAAGACGTACTTTTGTTTAAACCTGTGTTTCTTAACCAGCTTGAGATCATTGATCTCATCCAGATTCTGAAGAAAGCAATTAATTCCCTTGTCCTGATAATGCTCATACTAAAATTTTGCATTTATTCACAGAGGCCTGTTGAACTCCCAGCAGTTAATCCTAGGATGGTTATTGGCTACTTCAGTAATTTTTCCGTCTCTGTTACTGATTGATGTGCTTACTTTTTCTAAAGGACAGTGTTTCTTTTTCTAATTATGTTAGTTCATTGACAAAATTGCCTTACCTTCAAGTATAGAGAACTGTACATTCAAGTTCATATTATTGTGTACAGGGCTGAGCTGGCTCTTTTGTTCATTTACCCGACTCTCTGATTCAGCCCATGCATGTTCTGCTTTTTGTCTATTTTTTCGTGACTTCTCCATTTTTATTTTGTATGTCAGGCACCCTTTCTAAATCTGTGTTTGTTCTCTCTCATCACCATTTAAGATCAATCCAAGGTCCACTTCATTTGACAAGCCTTTACTGAGCTTACTAAGGAGTTCTCAGAATTTATAGTCCTATTTTTTGGTTAGGTTAGTTGGTGAGAACTTTCCTTCATTTTCTATGTGGTTCACTTATCCATGAAAAGCATATTTCTACATGAATACTGTAAGACATGCAAAATTATAGAAATTACTTTCTTTACCCATTAAGAATCTTTCTTTTTCTTTTTTCTTTTTGAGTTGGAGTCTCACTGGAGTGCAGTGGCACATTTCCGGCCACCACAACGTCAACCTGCTGGGCTCCGGCAATCCTTCTGCGTCAGCCTTCCATGTAGCTGGAATTACAGGCATACGCTACCACACCTAGCTAGGTTTTCTTTTTATTGTAGAGAACAGGTCTCGCCAAGTTGCCCAGGTGGGTCTCGAACTCGTGGGCTCAGGCAATCCACTTCCAAAGTGCTGGGATTACAGGTTGAGCCACCGAGCCCAGCCAAAGATCTTTCAACAGACTTTTCATGGGTGGACTGGAGGGTGTAGAGTAACCTTGCTGTGTTTTAGGTACACAGGCCGCACCTTATAAAACTCTTCACAGGACATGAATGTGTTCATGCAGTAATCCAAACCCATCTTCATCAAAAGTAGCTCTAAGAAATTGCCTCTGTGAGCATAATACTGGTGTATGAAGGTCTGCATTATTAGAATCATGGAATCTATGGGAGAGCTTGGTGGTTATCTAGAACAGGGATCCTCAACTTTTTATGGCATTGATTGAGAAACCATCAATAATGTATATGGTTGTGATTTGTCAGAGCCATGGTCAGAGCACCACCCCATGTCTAAATCCATTCACACCTAGTGGGACTGTCTGACTGAGAGAGTCCAGGAGTTTCCAACATTTGTATACAAGGGAACCCATTTTAATCTTGGACAGTTTAATGGATCCCTAGTATCTGTTGATTGGAAAGAAGATATGTTTGTGAAATATTTTTTCAACATCACAGATTGAGACCACTTCACTAATCACCTCACTCATCCTCATTTGAAGAGCAGAAGACCAAAGCTCACAGAGGTTATATGGCTTGCCCAGTGGGTCATGCTGATTGGAATTGAGATATGCTTCCTGTTTCCTGCTGCTGCTTTTTGTTTGTTGTTTTAAACCATACCATCACTCCATCTTGTATGTTTGTATGTGCTGTATTTACCTGACTACCTTGGCTCCATGGGCATTACCTTTTCTTAACTACTCACCTTATGAAACCATGCACTCATGAACATAACTGAGGGGCAAGTGATCACCAGAATGACAGGGAACATGGGACTAGGCCTGGGTGCAAATTCAGGCTTCTGTTACTTGATACACAACTGAGATGTGTTCCAAGGGAGAGAGGGTGAGTGACCTGTGATTTGTCAAGGTCTGTAGAGAACCTAAGACCTGGCTAGCCCATCAGAAGTTCAGCTATCAGGGAGTCAAAGCAGGTACTACAGAAGTCTAATAAGTCACTGGAGTGCAGGCACAGGGAGCCCAACAAAGGAGACAAGCCCCCAACCCCTGAGGTCACTGCGGCATGCAGCACGAAGAGTGAATCGTATTCCTGGGAGTAAGAAGCCATCATGAAGGAGGACTAGAAGCAAGGCTAATTCTAAAGACAACCACAATAATGGAATCTATATTGGGTTCACGAATGCAGTTAGCATGCACGTTATTCTGATATATATTTATACTTAAAGATGCATCTATTTATGGCGTTACCTTTTTCGACTTTGAGCTTTAAGTTCCTCCTGAACCCAGCTATAAATAAGTGGAGGAGAAAGCAATGGAGAAAAGGTTGCTGTGGCTCATCTATCAGTGTGGGTGATTGAGAGGTAGCAGAGTGCATTAAGAACACGAGATGGCCTTGAACATTTGAAACTTCTGTTTTTGTCACATTTGGCATCTTTAAAATTTACAGCAAGAAATAGGGCAATTGTTATATATAACAACTTGCGAGTACAAGGTGAAACAAATCCACTGTCTTTAAAACTATTTCCAATTAAAAAAACAAAAAACAAAAAACTATTTCCCATCAAATGCAACATGTTAGCACATTCCCTTTCAACGGTGGAGATCTTTCATCCCATTAATTTTTAGGACTGTGTGGCCTAGTACACTAAATTGCAGTAAAAGGGAACTTCTCATTTAGACTCTGCCCATTTTAGATTTGGGTTTCACTTGATGCATAGAGACGGGATCTCAACTAACCTTTTTTCTGATCTCACAGCTGTGTTTTAGATTTAGTAATTCTTTTTTTTTTTTTTTTTTTGAGTTGGAGTCTCACTCTGTCACCCAGGCTGGAGTGCAGTGGCACAGTCATGGACATCCCAGCATAGACCTGCTGGGCTCCAGTGATCCTTTTGCCTCAACCTTCCAAGTAGTTGGAACTACAGGTGTATGCTACCATGCCTGGCTAGTTTTTTTTATTTATTGTAGAGACGAGGTCTAGCCAAGTTGTTTGGACTGGTCTCAAACCTGAAGGCTCAGGCAATCCATTCGCCTTGGCCTCCCAAAGTGCTGGGATTACAGGCTGAGCCACCGAGCCCGGCCAGATTTAGTAATTCTAACCTACTAAGTTATGATTGTTTTTGAAAAAGTTCATAACAATCATAACAAATATGTATGTACGTATGCAAGTATATGTATGTAAAACAGCCACACCACCACAATGTATGGTTTTGTTTTAGGAACAGCAAGATAAAACCCCTTTCTTAGGAAAATGAGTTACTACCATTTATTGAGTATTTTCATGACAGAGTGTACTATATAAGTTCTCTCATTTAATCATCACAACCCCTTGAAATAGATGGTGATATTATCCCCATTTTCCCGATGATGAAATTAAAACTCTAAGTCTCTTTGCTGATAAATAGCAGAGCTAGGATTTGAACTCTCCTCTGTCCAGCTCCAAAGTTTATGCTTTTAACTATTGCTTTGCCATACTGCCTAAACTGTGATCTGGTCAGATTTCAAAGGTAGGTTATTGTGTGTTTCTTCATTTATAGGAGGGGCTTAGCCTAGTATATTCGTTTTGCATTGCTATAAAGGAATACTTGAGGCTGGGTGATTTATAAAGAAAAAGGGTTTATTTTGGGTTCTACAGAGTGTGCAAGAAGCATAGTGCTGGTACCTGCTTCTGGTGAGGCTTCAGGTAGCTTCCATTCATGGCTGAAGGGGAAGGGAAGCAGGTGTGTCACAAGACAAGAGAGCAAGCAAGAGAGAGAAGGTTGGTGCTAGGTTCCACAACTAGTTCTCACATGAACTAGTAGAGGGAGAACTTACTCAGTACTGCAAGATGGCACCAAGCCATTCATGAGGGATCCTCCCCCATGTCCCAAATATCTCCCACTAGACCTCACCTCCAATACTCGGGATTAATTTCTTTCTTTCTTTCTTTCTTTTTTTTTGAGTACGAGTCTCACTCTGTTGCCCAGGCTGAAGTGAGTCATCGTATGATCATGGCCTCTACTGTCTTAACCTAATGGACCCAGGCAATCCTTCCACCTCAACCTTCTAAGCAACTGGAACTACTTGGTGTGCTAGCTTGCCCTGCTAATTCTTTGATTTATTGTAGAGACAGGTCTTGCCAAGTGGCCCGGGCTGGTCTCGAACCCCTAGACTCAGGTAGTCCTCTTGCCTCTGCTTCCCAAAGTGCTGGGATTATAGACATGAGCCACAACCTCTGGCCAAGATTACATTTTAAATGAGATTTGGAGGGGATAGATATCCAAACTATGTCACCTAGATTTTGACCTTTACTAGTATTTCCTTTCTCCAGATAGTACAATATCTTCAAAGTTAGGGAAAGGATCATTGATAAAAATATCGAGACTAGAGCTCCTGTAATGGAAAGCCACCAGTTTATTTGATGATTCTCTAAACCTATAACTTTGGAAATAAAATTGCAATTACAATTTTTAACACTTTCCCACCATATTTGTGTTCCGATTTTTAATCAGATGACTGGACAGGTGCAAAAGAGGTTTTGAATCAAATATCTTACTACAGCACATACCTTAAAATGCAGGGATTCTGCAGGGCACAGTGGCTCACTCCTATAATCCCAGCACTTTGGGAGGCAGGGGTGAGAGGATTGCCTGAGCCCAAGGGTTGGAGGCCAACCTGGGTAACTTGGCGAGACCTTGTCTCTACAATGAATTTTTAAAAATTAGCTGGATGTGGTGGTGTGCATCTGTGGTTCCAGTTACTTGGAAGGCTGAGGCAGAAGGATCGCCTGAGCCTAGCAGGTCGAGGTTGTGGTGGCTGTGAGCATGCCACTGTACTCTAGCCTGGGTGACAGTGAGACTCCGACTCAAGGAAAAAAAAATACAGGGATTACTGGTCATTTTTGTGAGGTAGTACTTTTGATATTCTTTTATTTTAGGAAGATTGATGCATGTGTGTGATGATGAATCATGATGGTGAAGTCCCTTAACTGGAGGCGGGAGTGCCAGTGAGGCTTTCAGCCATATCCTTTATCATGGATGTATCCAAGAAGAGGGGGCTGGGTAGCAAGTGCTACCTTAAAGTCAGACACATCCAACTTCATTATTGATTTTCTAGAAACCTCTTTCTTAAGAATAGAGGTAATACTTTCTGCCCTTTAAGCAAAAGGAAGGACCAACAAAATAGTTTTAGGCCAGGTTTGTCAGTGAAGAAGTGTTGATTCTCCTTCTTTTTAAAATTAGGTTTTACTGCTTCTAATATTGAAATTTATTTTTACAAATCTTCCCTTTTAAATATAACCAAATTCCTTATTCACACAATACTGGATCAATACTAGTGGAATCTATTTTCTAGACTAGAAACAGTTCAAGGTCCTAGGTGGAAATATTTAGCTGGGAATTTTTTTTTTTTCTGAGAAAAATGGAGCATCTTTTTCCTTCCCATTATTTTTATTATGCAAAGTTATTTAATTTTTAAAATTTGATCACTATTGTTCAGCCAGTTTGAGCACTTTCGTAATTTATAAATACCTGATGTAAAAAGATCTTAGTCGAACTTGGATTGTCATTTCACAGTGCTACTTCCTTTTTACTGCTTGTAGCTTTTGGTTTCACAATTAGTGGGTCAGAGATCAGCTGAATGTATGGCAGTTTCTACAACCGCGTTCAGAGCATTCAGAGAAGGTACTGCAGGAAAAGAGGGCTAGTTTTTTATTTTTAAAAAAATATAGGCTGGGTACGGTGGCTCAAGTCTGTAATCCCAGCACTTTGGGAGGTCGAGGCAAGAGGATTGCCTAAGGCTAGGGTTTCAAGACCAGCCTGGGAAACTTGAAGAGACCTCATCTCTACAACATATAAAAAAATTAGCTGGGCATGGTAGCGCCTATAGTTCTGGCTACTTGGAAGGATGAGGCGGAAGGATCGTTGGAGCCCTGCAGGTTGATGCTGGGGTGGCCCTGAGTGTCCAAGCCTGGGTGATGGAATGAGACTCCAGCCCCCCCAATTATATATATACATATATATATATATCACAGATTAAAATCATAACTTAAAAGCTACTGATAACTAACAGTTGAAATATTAAGTATGATTGAAACCCTTGATTCTTTTTTCTGGTAGGATCTCAGTTTCTTTCTGAAGTGGTTGGTAAAATGTGTGTAGCTGGACAGAGATCATGTGAGGGGAACTAACTTGGGTGGAGAAAAAAATAAAATGGGTTTTATTTAAATGGGGTCATGAAGCATACAAAGGGAAATGAAATAATGACAGATACAAAGTTGTCAACATGGATAACCCTTTCAGTCTTATAGTAAGCATCATAGTATAAATTGGTTTTTATTTAGAATTCAGGATTTAAATTTTCTGTGAAGCTAAGGTATTATGATGTATATTGATGATCTAATACTCATTTGGCATTATCACTAGAAATTGATATTTGAAGAGATGGTGATTTCAGTTAGACTTTCATATTTCTAAAAGTGTCACAGAAATCTTCTACCTGTCGAGAGTGGCATGTGCACTCAAGTCCTATTAAGTAAATCAGTAACCAAGCATGAGTGCTAAATTTGGTATTCCAAAAGATTTTTTAAAAAGTAGACATGTATTAAAGTTACTTCTGTTGGATAACATTTTTATTCATGATGTAACAAGTTATTTTGCAAGTAAGATTAAGATTAATATGTACCACATTTGTGTTCTAAAGAGCTTTTAATTATAGTCACTTTAGGTATGGCACAATAAATCATAAAGTGAGTATTCAGATAAAAAATATTCCTTTGGCAGACAGACTTTTTTTATGTTGAGCTTGTGATACAGTACGTCTCTTGGCTAGCTTGTTGGACATCTTAGGTAAATTCTTATTCTGGTTTGTTTAGTCTCTCATATTCTCACATTTTCAGTAATTGCATAATAGAAAGAAAACATAGACTATGTGATGTGAGTCCTTGAAGTTAAAATTTATTCTAGAATTGAAATATTTTCACTTTCTTTTTAATAAGTTTTTGTTTTCACACTCATCAACAGTTACCCGCTTCCTTCTCACAGGTAACTATTATCTTTTTTTTTTTTTTTTTTGAGTTGGAGTCTCACTCTGTCGCCCAGACTAAAGTGCAGTGGCACGCTCCTGGCCACCGCAGCTTCGACCTGCTGGGCTCTGGCGATCCTTCCGCCTCAGCCTTACAAGTAGCCAGAACTATAGGCGCATGCTACCATGCCCGGCTAATTTTTGATTTATTGTAGAGATGAGGTCTTGCCAAGTTGCCCGGGTGGGTCTTGAACCCGCAGACTCAGGCAATTCACTCACCTCGGCCTCCCAAAGTGCTAGGATTATAGGCTGAGCCACCGAGCCTGGCCTAACCATTATCTTTACTCTTAGGAGTAGAATTTAGATGGACTAGATTTGAACTTGGTGTAAAAATGGAGTCATAACATATCTTCTTTTGTGTCTCACTTCTTTCATTATATATTATTTTTAAGGCACTCACTCATATTGCTATGTGGGACTTTAGTTTATTGGTTTTCATTGCTATACAGTATTCAGTTGCATGAGTATACTGTAGTTTATTCATGTCACTATTAAGAATGTTAAGGTAATTTCTAGTTTTGGGGCACTTTCAACAGTAAAACCATAAGCATTCTTGTAGCTTTATCCTAGGATACATGCACAGAAATGTGTCTAGCATACATGTCTGTCTTTGTTTTGTGTTGCTCTGAAGGAATACCTGAGGCTGGGTAATCTATAAAGAAAAGAGATTGGCCGGGTGTGGTGGCTCAAGCCTGTAATTCTAGCACTTTGGGAGGCCAAGGTGAGAGGATTGTCTGAGTCCATGGGTTTGAGACCAACCTGGGCAACATGGTGAGACCTCATCTCTACAATTAAAAAAAAAAATAGCTGGGTGTGATAGTGTGCACCTGTAGTTCCGGTTACTTGGAGGGATGGCTGGAGCCCAACAGGTCAATACTGGGGAGGCTGTGAGTATGCCACTGCACTCCAGCCTAGGCGACAGAGTGAAACTTCAACTCAAAAAAATAAAATAAAATAAAAAAAGAAAAATAAAAGAGGTTTATTTGGCTTATGGTTCTGCAGACTGTATAAGAAACACGGTGCCAGCATCTGCTTCTGGTGAGGGCCTCAGGCTGCTTCCATTCATGGCAGAAGCTGAAGGGGTGCCAGTGTGTGCATGATCACATGGCAAGAGAGGAAGCAAAAGAGAGCAGGAAGGTGCCAGGATCTCTTTAACACCAAGCTTCCCTGAGAACTAATAGAACTCACTCATCTTCCTCCCACCTTAGGGAGGGCATTCATCTGCTCAGAAGGGCTCCAACCCCATGACCCAAACACTACCCAGTAGGTCCATCTCCAACATTGGAGATCAAATTTCAACATGAGATTTGGAGGGAATAAACATTCAAACTATAGCAATGTTGATGAGTAGAATTGCTAAGTCAGAAGGAATATATTTCTCCAACTTCTCACTAGATTGTGCCAAAACTGTATTCTAAAGTGATTGGACCAAGTACATTTCTGTCAGCGGTGTATGAGAGTTGCAGTTAGTGCATATTATCACTGACTCTCAGTACTAGGAGTCTTTTTTGTTTTGAGAAAGCAGGATTTATTGAGAGGACAGATAAGCTCCCATAGTGGGAGGGAACCTGAAGGGGTTTCCCCACTAGGAGTCTTTTTAATTTTAGTATCTCATTGTATGTATATGTTTTAACTGTATGAGTTATAATTTATTAACAATAAACTGCACCCATTTAAAGGATACGGTTCACTGAGTTTTTACAATAATCCTCAAGAATAGAACATTTTGGCCAGGTGTAGTGCCTCATGCCTGTAATCCCAGTACTTTTTTGAGACCAAGGCAGGAGGGATCGCTTGAGGCTAGGAGTTCAAGACAAAAAATTTTAAAAAATTAACTGGGCTTGGTGGTACACACCTGTAGTCCCAGCTACCTGGGAGGCTGAGGCAGAAGGGACTGCCTGAGTCCAGGAAGTCAAGGGTGTGGTGAGCCATGATGATGCCACTGCATTCCAGGCTGGGTGACAGAGTGAAACTTCAATTAAAAAAAAAAAAAAAAAGGAATAGAACATTTCCATCATTTGTAAAGTTTGCCTCTTGAAGTGCTTCCAGCCCCAGGAAACTGCTGACCTGCTTTCAGTCATTATAGAACCCTTTGCATTTTAAAAAATTTTTATATAAATGGAATCATACAGTGTATATTCTATCTAGTTTCTCTCACAGCATAATGATTTTGAGATCCATTCATGTTGTTAAGTGTACCAGTAATTAATTCCCTTTTATTGCTGAGTAAGTTTCACTTTATGAATATAGCACAGTTTGTTTATCCATTTATCAGTTGGTAGATATTTGTGTTGTCTTAGTTTTTTGCTGTTATGAATAAAGCTGGTGTGAGCTGCTATGTACAAATCTTTGTGTAGATATATGTTTTCATTTCCTCTGGGTAATAGAATGTCTGAGTGGAATGTTTGAGTCATATAGTAGGTGTCTGTTTAACCTTATGAAACACTGCCAGTTTTCCCAAGTGGCTTTACCAGTTTGTTAATATTCTGCAGTATATGAGCATTTCAGTTGCATCACTTCCTTGTCAACATTTGGTATTGTCATTCTCTTACATTTGAGCCAATCTAAGGGTTGTGCGGATGTTATGTATTTGTATTTTCCTGATGACTAATAATGTTGAATATCTTTTCATATGCATTATGTATATATCTTTGTGAAATGTCTATTGAA
This sequence comes from Carlito syrichta, assembly GCF_000164805.1. NCBI lineage: Eukaryota > Metazoa > Chordata > Mammalia > Primates > Tarsiidae > Carlito > Carlito syrichta. The sequence continues at coordinate 199,212 of NW_007258891.1, read as the reverse complement.
ATATTTTGCGCTGGGCTCGGTGGCTCAGCCTGTAATCCCGTGCCTTTGGGAGGCTGAGGTGAGTGGATTGCCTGAGCCCGCGCGTTCAAGACCCGCCT